>NC_057798.1:547447201-547589665 GCF_018294505.1 Triticum aestivum | reverse complement strand
AGGCCAGGGGCGGACAAGCGCGCGCGTCCCGCCCGTCCGTGTGTTGTCCGTTTTGTCCCAAAAGCGGCGCAAACTTGGGCCGCGGATGGGTCGAAAGCGGACACAAAACGGACAAAAGTCCGTTTGCTCCCGCGCGCTGGGCCGCTCGGTTTGTCCATTTTATCCCAAATGGACGGGGTCGGACAGGATAGGGTCGCGCGGTGGAGTTGGCCTTAAACGTACAAAGCAGGTCTTCCAACTTGCGGCCGTAAACAGACCATCGTCTGGTTTCTGTCCGCTTTTGACCCATTTTCGATTCAAGTTTGGGCCGAGTTTGTGGCCGAACGGATGCGCGCGGGCGGCATGTGGCGCCTGCTCATGTCCTCCCCTGACACGTTCGTCAGGGACGTAGACCTCCCTTTTTCTAGCCCCCCCCCCGCCGCCACTCTCGTCCCTCGCCGCCGCCGCAAGGCTGCATGCAGGTACAGAGTCCGCCTCTAGCCGCTCGGATCTACACCGTCGGTGGTCCAACGGCGATACACGAACAACCGTCAGCCGAGTTTGATGTTGGCCCAAAGGCTCGTCGGCGCACCGTTGCCCCTCATAAAGTGCGACGACTGCCCAAGGAAGGTCTTGCGCCACGTGTCTACAACGCCGGAACATCCTAAATGGGTGTTCGTTAAGTGCTCAAACGATGGGGTATGTGCTACTTTTAACTTCGGTTGTGCTCTCGAATTTGACTAGTTGTACTAACATAAATTTTTATTGTGTAGAATGGATACAACTTTTGGTATTGGAAAGAAGAATACATCGACATATTAATAGAGCGCAATTTAGTAGATGTTCGTGCACTTTTAGCTAGAATAGAGGCTAGAGATGAGACTAGTGCACTTGTTGCTAGAATAGAGGCTAGAGATGAGACTAGATGGGAGGAAGCAAAGTCTACTTCTTTAGACTCGGAGAAGAAAGAAGCACGCAAGATCGAGTCTCCGCAGATCAACAATGAATGCATCAAGAAGGCACTAATCCAACTTACGGGAGTAGTTAGAGAACTTGGTTATCTTCTAAAATGTCTTCTTGTGTTTCTTGTTTCCTTTGGTCTTACTATCCTAGTCAAAATTTGATGATGCGCTTTCATGTATCAAAAATTAATGACGAAAATGAAAGATATGTGTTTGCGAAAAAAATGTATGCGGATGAAATGCGGCGCGGCGCATCCACGAATCCGGCGGACACGACCTCATTGCCACCCTGAAACGGACGAAAAGTGGACATACGTTTGGGGTCGCGTGTTGGAGTTGACCTAAGAGCAACTCTAGCAGACCCCCGCATCCCGCGCCGGGCCGCAAAATAACCGCCAAATTGCGGGTCGGGGCCGGAAAATCTGCACGATCAGACCCCGCATCCCGCGCCGACCCGCAAAATAACCGCCAAATTGCGGGTCGGGGCCGGAAAATCTGCACGATCAGACCCCGCATCTCGCCCCGGCCCGCAAATATTTTTGTGGGCGCGGAAAATCTTCTCCCCCAACCTCCATCTTCACGGGCTGGGAGGCCGACTCAAGCTCAACCCCTATCCGCCGTGAGATTTGGCGGGAGGGACATTTCCGTGCGCCCTTTCCCGCTCCCCGCACCCTACGCCACCATTGCCTCCCCTCTGCAAGCTCCAGTTCCTCCTCCCCGGCCGTCCCACACCGCCATGGACGACCCCATGCTATCCCCCGTCACCGTCGAGGTCGCGCACACTCCTTCCCCTCGGGCTGATCTCGTCGCCGGCCATGTTGGCCCTGCCGCCGTCGCCCAAGCACACGACGCGCCTGCCCGCAAGTGCTACCTCTTGAGCACTGCCTTGGATTTCCCCGAAGAGGAGAGGATGATGCAGTAAAGTAGCGTAAGTATTTCCCTTAGTTTTTGAGAACCAAGGTATCAATCCAGTAGGAGACCACGCACAAGTCCCTCATACCTACACAAAATGATAGCAACTCGTAACCAACGCTTAGGGGTTGTCAATCCCTTCACGATCACTTACGAGAGTGAGATCTGATAGAGATAATATTTTTGGTATTTTTGATAGATAGATGCAAAGTAAAAAGTAAAGGCAAAGTAAAAAACAAAGCAAGTAAATAAAGTGATATAGATTGATATGATGAGAATAGACCCAGGGGCCATAGGTTTCACTAGTGGCTTCTCTCGAGAGCATAAGTATTCTACGGTGGGTGAACAAATTACTGTTGAGCAACTGACAGAATTGAGCATAGTTATGAACACATCTAGGAAATGATCATGTATATAGGCATCACGTCCAAAACAAGTAGATCAAAACGATTCTGCATCTACTACTATTACTCCACTCATCGACCGCTATCCGGCATGCATCTAGAGTATTAAGTTAAAACCAGAGTAACGCCGTAAGCAAGATGACATGATGTAGAGGGATAAATTTATGCAATGTGATAAAAACCCCATCTTGTTATCCTCGATGGCAACAATACAATACGTGCCTTGCTGCCCCTTCTATCACTGGGTAAGGACACCGCAAGATTGAACCCAAAGCTAAGCACTTCTCCCATTGCAAGAACTACCAATCTAGTTGGCCAAACCAAAAAGGATAATTCGAAGAGACTTGCAAAGATAGCTCAATCATACATAAAAGAATTCAGAGAAGAATCAAATATTTTCCATAGATAATCTGAATCATAAACCCACAATTCATCGATCTCAACAAACACACCGCAAAAAGAAGATTACATCGAATAGTTCTCCACAAGAGAGGGGGAGAACATTGTATTGAGATCCAAAAAGAGAGAAGAAGCCATCTAGCTACTAGCTATGGACCCGAAGGTCTGAAGTAAACTACTCACACTTCATCGGAGGGGCTATGGTGATGATGTAGAAGCCCTTCATGGTAGATGCCCCCCCCGGTGGAGCTCCGGAACAGGCCCCAAGATGGGATCTCGTGGATACAGAAAGTTGCGGCGGTGGAATTAGGTTTTTGGCTCCTATTCTGATCATTCGGGGATACGTAGGTATATATAGGAGGAAGGAGTACGTCGGTGGAGCGTCGAGGGGCCCACGAGGTAGGGGGCGCGCCCAGGGGGGCGCCCTCCACCCTCGTGACCTCCTCGGGCACTACTTGGAGTAGGGTCCAAGTCTCCTGGATCACGTTCGGTTGGAAAATCACGATCCCAAAGGTTTCATTCCGTTTGGACTCTGTTTGATATGCTGTTTCTTCGAAATACTGAAAAAGGCAAAAACAGCAATTCTGGGTTGGGCCTCCGATTAATAGGTTAGTCCCAAAAGTAATATAAAAGTGGAAAATAAAGCCCAATATAGTCCAAAACAGTAGATAAAGTAGCATGGAGCAATCAAAAATTATAGATACGTTGGAGACGTATCAAGCATCCCCAAGCTTAATTCCTGCTCGTCCTCGATTAGGTAAATGGTAAAAAAGAATTTTTAATGCGGAGTGATACTTTGGCATAATTTCAATGTAAATCTTCTCAATTGTGATATGAATATTCAGATCCGAAAGATTCAAGACAAAAGTTCATATTGACACAAAAATAATAATACTTCAAGCATACTAATCAAAGCAATCATGTCTTCTCAAAATATCATGGCAAAAGAAAGTTCATCCCTACAAAATCATATAGTTAGGCTATACTTCATTTTCATCACACAAAGATGTTCCCAACTTCTATACCCCCGATGACAAGCCAAGCAATTGTTTCATACTTAAATAATCTCAAACTTTTTCAACCTTCACGCAATACATGAGCGTGATCCATGGATATAACACTATGGGTGTAATAGAATATGATGATGGGGATTGTGTGGAGAAGACAAAAAAGGAGAAAGTCTCACATTGACGAGGCTAATCAACGGGCTATGAAGATGCCCATCAATTGATGTCAACGTGAGGAGCATGGATTTCCATGCAACGGATGCACTAGAGCTATGAATGCTCAACAAAATAAAACTAGTGGGTGTGCATCCAACTTGCTTGCTCATGAAGACCTAGGGCATTTGAGGAATCCCGTCGTAGGAATATACAAGCCAAGTTCTATAATGAAAAATTCCCACTAGTATATGGAAGTGATAACACATGAGACTCTCTACATGAAAAGCATGGTGCTACTTTGAAGCACAATATATGAGACTCACTACATGAAGAACAATGTGCTACTTTGAAGCACAATATATGAGACTACATGAAGAACAAGGTGCTACTTTGAAGCACAAGTGTGGAAAAAGAGATAGTAGCATTGCCCTTTTCTTTTCTTTTCTTTTCTTTTCTTTTTGGGCCTTTCTTTTTTCTTTTTTTGGCCTTTCTCTTTTTTTTTGGGCAATGCACTAATAATGATGATCATCACACTTCTATTGATTACAACACAAGGATTACAACTCGAAACTTAGAACAAGATATGACTCTATATGAATGCCTCCGGCGGTGTACCGGGATGGTGCAATGAATCAAGAGTGACATGTATGAAAAATAATGCATGGTGGCTTTGCCACAAATACGATGTCAACTACATGATCATGCAATGGCAATATGACAAAAGTAATGTATGTCATGATGATGATGATGGAAGTTGCATGGCAATATATCTCGGAATGGCTATGGAAATGCCATAATAGGTAGGTATGGTGGCTGTTTTGAGGAAGATATAAGGAGGTTTATGTGTGATAGAGCGTATCGTATCACGGGGTTTGGATGCACTGGCGAAGTTTGCACCAACTCTCAAGGTGAGAAAGGGCAATGCACAGTACCGAAGAGGCTAGCAATGGCGGAAAGGTGAGAGTGCGTATAATCCATGGACTCAACATTAGTCAAAAGAACTCATATACTTATTGCAAAAATTTAGAAGTCATCAAAAATCAAGTACTACGCGCATGCTCCTAGGGGGATAGATTGGTAGGAAAAGACCATCGCTCGTCCCCGACCGCCACTCATAAGGATGCACAAGCCAGGTACACTTCATATTTCAAATTTGTTACATAACTTAAACCATACGTGCATGCTACGGGACTTGCAAACTTCAACACAAGTATTTCTCAAATTCATAATCACCCAACTAGCATGACTTTGATATTATCACCTCCATATCTCAAAACAATTATCAAGCATCAAACTTATCTTAGTATTCAATTCACTCAAAAGAAAGTTTCACATATCTTGAACACCAAGTATATTAACATTAAGCAAATTACCATGCTATTAAAGACTTCCAAAATAATCTAAGTGAAGCATGAGAGATCAATAGTTTTTTTAAAACAAATCCACCACCGTGCTCTAAAAGATCTAAGTGAAGTACTAGAGCAAAAATTATCACGCTCAAAAGATATAAGTGAAGCAGTATGAGCAAAACTATCAAGCTCAAAAGATATAAGTGAAGCACATAGAGTATTCTAACAAATTCCAATTCATGTATGGCTCTCTCAAAAGGTGTGTACAGCAAGGATGATTGTGGTAAACTAACAAGCAAAGACACAACTAATACAAGACGCTCCAAGCAAAACACATATCATGTTGGTGAATAAAAATATAGCTCCAAGTAAATTACCGATAGAAGTGGACGAAAGAGGGGATGCCTTCCGGGGCATCCCCAAGCTTTGAATTTTTGGTGTCCTTGGATTATCTTGGGGGTGCCATGGTCATCCTCAAGTTTAGGCTCTTGCCACTCCTTGTTCCATAATCCATCAAAAGAATTCACCCAAAACTTGAAAACTTCACAACACAAAACTCAACAGAAATCTCATGAGCTCCGTTAGAGAAAGAAAACAAAAGACTACTTCAAGGTACTGTAATGAACTCATTCTTTATTTATATTTGTGTCAAGCCTACTGTATTCCAACTTCTCTATGGTTTATAAACTATTTTACTAGCCATAGATTCATCAAAATAAGCAAACAACACGCGAAAAACAGAATCTGTCAAAAACATAACAGTCTGTAGCAATCTGTAACTAACGCAAACTTCTGGAACTCTAAAAACGCTACCAAAATAGGAAGACCTGGACAATTTATTTATTGATTAGCAGAAAAAAGAATCAACGCAAAAGCACGTTCCTGTGATTTAACAAAATTATATTCGTGCGCGCAAAGTTTCTGTTTTTTCAGTAGAATCAAATCAACTATCATCGTAGGTTATCCTATAGGTCCTACTTGGCAAAAACACTAATTAAAAGACAAAACCACATCTAAACAGAGGCTAGATGGGTTATTTATTCCTAAACAGAATCAAAAACAAAAAACACAAAATAAAATTGGGTTGCCTCCCAACAAGCGCTATCATTTAACGCCCCTAGCTAGGCATAAAAGCAAGGATAGATCTAGGTATTGCCATCTTTGGTAGGCAATCCATAAGTGGCTCTCATGATAGATTCATATGGTAATTTTATTTTCTTTCTAGGGAAGTGTTCCATACCCTTCTTTAAGGAAAATTGGAATCTAATATTCCCTTCCTTCATATCAATAATTGCACCAATCGTTCTAAGAAAAGGTCTACCAAGAATAATAGGACATGAAGGATTGCAATCTATGTCAGAACAATAAAATCTACGGGCACATAATTCCTATTTGCAACAATAAGAACATCATTAATTCTACCCACAGACTTTTTAATAGTGGAACCCGCAAGATGCAAGTTTAGAGAGCAGTCATCAAAATCACGGAAATCTAGCAAATCACATAAAGTTTTGGGAATAGTAGAGACACTAGCACCCAAATCACATAAAGCATGAAACTCAAAATCTTTGATTTTAATTTTACTAGTAGGTTCCCACTCATCATAGAGTTTTCTAGGGATAGAAACTTTCAACTCAAGTTTTTCTTCATAAGATTGCATCAAAGCATCAACAATATGTTCGGTAAAGGCCTTATTTTGACTACAAGCATGAGGAGATTCTAGCACGGATTGCAACAAGGAAATACAACCAATAAAAGATCAATTTTCATAATTAAATTCCTTGAGATCCAAAATAGTGGGTTTAGCAACATCACGGTTTTTATTTATTTCACTCCCACTTTCATCAATTTCATCATCAAGATCTAGAAAGTCCAAATTCTTAGAACGCCTTCTAGGTAAAGGAAGATAATCTTCAGATTCATCAAGATTCATATTGCAAAACAAAGATTTAATGGGGGACACATCAATAACTTTTAGATCTTCATCTTGATTTTCATAGGAATTGGAAGAACACGCTTTAATAAAGGCATCTTTGGAGGCACGCATCCTAGTGGTTCTTTCCTTGCACTCATCCATGGAAATTCTCATGGATTTGAGAGACTCATTGATATCATGCTTAGGAGGAATAGATCTAAGCTTTAAAGAATCATTTTCAAGAGAAATCCTATCAACATTCCTAGCCAAATCATCAACTTTAAGCAATTTCTCTTCAAGCAAAGCATTAAAATTCTTTTGTGAATTCATAAACTCTTTAACGTTACTCTCAAATTCAGAGGGCATCTTATTAAAATTTCCATAAGAGTTGTTGTAGGAATTTCCATAATTATTAGAAGGATTACTAGGATAAGGCCTAGGATTAAAATTCCCTCTATACGCGTTGTTTCCAAAACTATTCCTACCAACAAAATTCACACCCATAGATTCATTATTATTCTCAAGAAAAGTAGATAAAGGCATATCATTGGGATCAAGAGGAGTATTTTTGGGAGCAAACATCTTCACAAGTTCATCCATCTTTTCACTCAAAACATTGATTTCTTCTATAGCATGCACTTTTTTACTAGAAGATCTTTCGGTGTGCCATTGAGAATAATTAGCCATAATATTATCAAGCAATTTGGTAGCATCCCCTAAGGTAATTTCCATAAACGTGCCTCCCGCGGCCGAATCTAAAAGATTTCTAGAAGCAAAATTCAATCCGGCATAAAATTTTTGTATGATCATCCATAAATTCAAACCATGAGTAGGGCAATTGTGAAGCATTAATTTCATTCTTTCCCAAGATTGGGCAACATGCTCATGATCAAGTTGTTTAAAATTCATGATATCGTTCCTAAGAGTGATAATCTTAGCGGAAGGAAAATACTTAGAGATAAAAGCATCTTTGCACTTGTTCCAAGAATCAATACTATTTTTAGGCAAAGATGAAAACCAAACTTTAGCACGATCTCTAAGTGAAAACGGAAATAACTTCAATTTGACAATATTGTTATCCGTATCTTTCTTCTTTTGCATATCACAGAAATCAACAAAATTGTTTAGATGAGTAGCGGCATCTTCACTAGGAAGGCCGGCGAATCGATCTTTCATAACAAGATTCAACAAAGTGGTATTGATTTCACAAGACTCATCATTATTAAGAGGATCAATCGGAGTACTAAGGAAATCATTATTATTGGTATTCGAGAAATCACACAATTTGGTATTATCTTGCGCCATGGCAACAAGTAATCCAACACACAAGCAAACAGAAAGGCAAAGGGAAAAAGGCAAACGGAAAAGAGAGGAGGAGATTGGGAAAGAGAGGGCGAATAAAACGGCAAGGATGAAGTGGGGGAGAGGAAAACGAGAGGCAAATGGCAAATAATGTAATGCGAGAGATAGGGATTGCGATGGGTACTTGGTATGGTTGACTTGCTTGCGTGAGCCTCCCTGACAACGGCGCCAGAAATTCTTCTTGCTACCACTTGAGCACTGCGTTGGATTTCCCCGAAGAGGAGAGGATGATGCAGTAAAGTAGCGTAAGTATTTCCCTCAGTTTTTGAGAACCAAGGTATCAATCCAGTAGGAGACCACGCACAAGTCCCTCGTACCTACACAAAACGATAGCAACTCGCAACCAACGCTTAGGGGTTGTCAATCCCTTCACGATCACTTACGAGAGTGATATCTGATAGAGATAATATTTTTGGTATTTTTGATAGATAGATGCAAATTAAAAAGTAAATGCAAAGTAAAAACAAAGCAAGTAAATAAAGTGATATAGATTGATATGATGAGAATAGACCCGGGGGGCATAGGTTTCACTAGTGGCTTCTCTCAAGAGCATAAGTATTCTATTATGGGTGAACAAATTACTGTTGAGCAATTGACAAAATTGAGCATAGTTATGAACATATCTAGGCAATGATCATGTATATAGGCATCACGTCCAAAACAAGTAGATCGAAACGATTCTGCATCTACTACTATTACTCCACTCATCGACCGCTATCCGGCATGCATCCAGAGTATTAAGTTAAAAACAGAGTAACGCCGCAAGCAAGATGACATGATGTAGAGGGATAAATTCATGCAATATGATAAAAAACATCTTGTTATCCTCGATGGCAACAATACAATACGTGCCTTGCTGCCCCTTCTGTCACTGGGTAAGGATACCGCAAGATTGAACACAAAGCTAAGCACTTCTCCCATTGCAAGAACTACCAATCTAGTTGGCCAAACCAAAAAGGATAATTCGAAGAGACTTGCAAAGATAACTCAATCATACATAAAAGAATTGAGAGAAGAATCAAATATTCTCCATAGATAATCTGAATCATAAACCCACAATTCATCGGTCTCAACAAACACACCGCAAAAAGAAGATTACATCGAATAGTTCTCCACAAGAGAGGGGGAGAACATTGTATTGAGATCCAAAAAGAGAGAAGAAGCCATCTAGCTACTAGCTATGGAACCGAAGGTCTGAAGTAAACTACTCACACTTCATCGGAGGGGCTATGGTGATGATGTAGAAGCCCTCCGTGGTAGATGCCCCCTCCGGTGGAGCTCCGGAACAGGCCCCAAGATGGGATCTCGTGGATACAGAAAGTTGCGGCGGTGGAATTAGGTTTTTGGCTCCTGTTCGGATCGTTCGGGGATACATAGGTATATATAGGAAGAAGGAGTACGTCAGTGGAGCGTCGAGGGGCCCACGAGGTAGGGGGCGCGCCCAGGGGGGGAGGGGCGCCCTCCACCCTCGTGACCTCCTCGGGCACTACTTGGAGTAGGGTCCAAGTCTCCTGGATCACGTTCGATTGGAAAATCACTATCTCGAAGGTTTCATTCCGTTTGGACTCCGTTTGATATTCTGTTTCTTCGAAATACTGAAAAAGGCAAAAAACAACAATTCTGGGCTGGGCTTCCGGTTAATAGGTTAGTCCCAAAATTAATATAAAAGTGGAAAATAAAGCCCAATATAGTCCAAAACAGTAGATAAAGTAGCATGGAGCAATCAAAAATTATATATACGTTGGAGACGTATCAGCAAGCAGCAGGGCAACGTGGCCGTGCAGGGCGGGAATCCGGTTGCCCCCGCCGCGATGGCTCGTGCTCCAGGCGCCAACGTGACAACGCGATCCCGACCGGCGACGGAGAAGGTCGGTAAGGCCGCGGGCGTAAAGCGGAGGAAGGTTTTGGCTTCAAAGAAGCCACCTTCTTCATCCTCTCATTCCATCCCCCCGCAAGGAGGTGCTCCGGCGATGCCGTTCAACGGTGTCGCTCCCTCCACGAGTGAGGTGTTTGACAAAATGGTCGGAAGGTATGCATCTTCGGTCTTGGCGATTTCCTATCATTTCCGCCATTATTCTCGATATCTCGTGACTTGTTATCGTTCGCTATAGCGGTGGTTCCAACAATGCAACAACTGAGTTCATGAACTTGTTGGACACAAATGTTGTTGACATTGATCAAGCCCCTTTTGAACCGTTCGACTACAATGAATTGGAGGGCGGCGTGGACGATCATGGTTGTGCGGACGATCTGGAGGAGATCGAAGTGGAATTGTATAAGGAATCGCAAGCAAAAACTAGGAAAAACCAAAGATCGAAGAACTACATGATCTTGGAAGATAAAGCTTTGGTCAAAGCATGGAATGCGGTGTCTCTTGATGCATGCATGGGTACTTCTCAAACCACCAAGAGATATTGGCAAAGGATCGAAGATCAATACTTCCGCATTATGGCAAAGCACCCCAATAGGACTCCACGCACATTTCGGTCGCTTCAAGGGCGTTGGGAGAATATCAAGCCTATGTGCAGCCGTTGGGCAGCTTGCTTGGAGCAAGTACGCAATGCACATCCAAGTAGCACCGTGGAGTCGGACTATGTGAGTTTGTTTTGCCTTTGTTCAAGTTGTGCATCATCATATTGCATCATGGGAAATGATTGGATCACTTTGTTCACATTGTGTAGGACAAGATTGCTCAACATCGATACAAGGACATGGAAGCTTCGGAAGGCAAATTCTTCAAACTAGAGCATTGTTGGGACTTGCTTCAAAAGTGCGAGAAGTGGAAGTTGATTGACAAAGAATCCCCACCGAAGAGAGGCTCACTTACAAACATGGATGAAGATGAGGATGATGATGGCCCAAGAAATTTGAACAAGCCCGATGGGGACAAGAAGACTAAGGAGAAGATGAAGAGAGAGCAAGAAGCGTCGAGCTTGAGGGAGAAGATTGATGCCATGGTGCAATTTAACGAGATGATGTTGTTGAAGTCGTTGGAGATCAAGAAAGAGTTGGTCGAGAAGAAGGCAAAGGAGAAGCAAGAAAAGTGGTGATTGCTCAAGGAAGAGGGGCTGCGCAAAGCTGCCATTGAGGAGAGAAGAGCACGCACCGCTGAAAACAAATCCATGTCCTTGTTGCTCGCCTAAAAGAATAAGATCATGTCAATGAAGCGCAATGACATGGACGACCTCACCAAAACATGGCATGATATGGCAAGGAGAGAAATCTTGAAGAGGAGAACGTCGCGTCGGCCGGTCCATGTTACAGTTCCAGTGATGTTTTCTCTGCTCCATATGATGGCAATGTGGATGATTTCGATGCGGGAGTGGGAACAAGCGCCGGAGGTGGATTCGGTGGCGCCGATGAACTTCAAGATGAACTCGATGGCGTGGAGTGAAGATCGACCAAGATGATGCCGGAGATGGCCGCAAACCTTTGCAGGGCCCTCTTTTGCGTTTGTCGTAATGAACTTGTCTTTTATTTGCGCATAAAACTGCTTATGTCGTTTGAATATGAACTTGTTTGTGAAACCCTATGTCAAATGCGAGATTTGCAGTTTTTCTGTCTGCGGGTCGTCGCGGTGGTGCCCAAGCAGCCCCCGCAAAGCCGGCCTCCGTGAATATACTTTTTTATGGATCTGTTTGGGGGGTCTGCATCTGTGCCAGCCCGAGCCAGCCCAAAAAAGCTGTTTTGCGCGAACCACAAACGCGTTTTACGGGCCGGTGGGTACGGGGTTTGCTAGAGCGCAAAAAGGGAAAAAAACCCTGCGCCTGTGGTTTTGCTTGCTTGGTGCCTTGGACGGAAACATGCTTTTTTTTAGTAACAGACGGAAACAGGTACGTACGGTACGGCGGACGCCCACTGGACTGGTTGTCATGCTGCAATGCAACCGCTTCGATCGGCGTTTGGTTTGTACGCCCTGAGAGCTTAAGATCACTACTTTAGCGATTTTCTTTTTTCATTATTTAGCGATCTATAAACGTTTTTATATTTCTTTATAGAATGAGTATAAATTTGCTATATCTAAGACTAAAAAAATGTCTTACGCACACAAAAAAAAGTGTTGTGATGTGTGATTTCTGTATCTAAAAAATATCATACAAAGAGGAAAATTACCACTATATGCTAAAAAATGCCAAGTTCTTTCTAATGAAAAATGACATGCTCTACTTTAACATCAAAATGTCATGTTCTTTAATTTTTTTTAGAAAATACCATACTTGTACAAAAAATACTATTTATGGGCCAGATTCGATTATTAAATATGTCATGTTATTCATAAAAATAGGCATCCTATTATTAATAAAAATGCCATGTTATTAATGTTTAAGCTGTCGAGTATTAATTATTAAACTACCATCATCTTATTAATACAACCGCCATCCTATTATTGATAATGAAAAATATTATCATCTTAACAATAAAACTATCATGGTCAGATTAATAAAAAATGACATGGTCTAACGATTTAAAATGCCACGGTCTAAAGAAGTAAAAAAAAATCATGCTACCTATAATGGAATTTACACATGACAAACATTAGAACAAGTTGGTTAAAATAGAACAACAAATTGGAATGTTGAAAAAAATATTATATGCCATGACAACTCTATAAATTTGCCATGTTAAACAAATATTTTACATGTGGACATTAAGAGAAAAAAACTGTAGGAAATTGCCATGGCAAAAACTCTATGAATTAGCCATGTGGACATTTTTTGCACATGTGGAACTGACATATACCTAGTACAAAAAGATTTGCATCCAAAAATCTTCATGAGTTGATACTATCTCAAAACAAAAAGAATTGAGAAGAAACTTATGGATGCATTATATTTTTGCCATGGCAATCCAAGCAAAAAATGCCATGTGACAAAAAAAATACAATTTGCTCTATAAAAGCCATGTTTCACTAAAAAAACTCATGTGTTTTTTGAATTTGCCATATGATTTTTCTGCCATGTTTTGAATTTGCCATATGAATTTCTCGCATATAAATTTGCTCTAAATACTGCAATTTATGCCACTTCACACATAAATGTCATGTGACCAAAGACAATTTACTCTAAAAAGCCATGTTTAAGTAAGAAAGAACTGCCATGTTTTGAATTTGCCATGTGATTTTTCTACCATGTGTTCAATTTGCCATATTTTTCAAAATTTGTTCATGCCACTTCACACAAAAATGCCATCTGATAAAATACAAGTTGCTCTAAAGAAGCCTTGGGAAGAGTTGAGAATTTGGTTCTTTGGAAACTGTCATCGAATAGAGCAAAACAATTCTTAAATATTGTGATGCTCCAATAATTCAAACATGCCATTACCTAATAGTAAAGAACAAAAGGAGGAAGAGCGGATTGATCACTCCTGCCCACCTTCTAATGAGACTAACTCTTTAACTCATACATTGTTTAATTTCCCTTCGGGCTTACCGGAGAATGAATGTTATGATCCCTTGGATTTGTTTGAAATGTCCCCTTTTGATGACCTTGATACTTGCTATGCTTATGACAATGATTGTTGGAAAACGTAGTAGAAAACAAAAATGTTTGACCTACAATCACGATTCCAGGAACACTATGAAGATGCATTAGAGGTTTAGATTGGATCGTTACCAACTTCGAGTTGCAGTGGAAGAAGAGTTGGTGTAGATCATTGATGAAGTTCCTCAAACCATTCATGAATGCTCCCTCAAATCGAAGACCGGAAGCATGACCTCTGTACGGATTGCAGGCGCACAGGCTTCACATCTGACAGCACTTCACCGTCCAGAGATATCGTCCCTGAAGAATTAGAGGGAGAAGAAGAGAACCACACGGGGATTCTCTGTTATGAATATTAGAGAGAATTAGGTCTAGCTCAAATCTAGATCAACTATAAATTAGATCTAGGACTAGAGAACTAAAGGAGGCTCCAAAAACTTATATGTCCAAGGGGCAAAATCCTCTAGTATATATAGGTTGATGGGAGAGGGAGGGTGCCACCAAGGGGAGGAGGACTCCTCCCCCTTGCGCCGATCCGAGGAGGAGGAGGAGTCCTCCTCCCCTTCCAATTCGGCCTCCCTAGGCCTCTGAAATGGCTAAGGGGGCGCTACCTTTGTTATTGGGCCCTAGGGCCCAATAATTCTCCACCACTAGGCCTTTTAGTATTTTCATTAGCCCGTTTATATTAAGTATATTCTAAAAGCCTTCTGGTCAATATTATAACATTTTATCATTTATTTAACGTCTATGAAAACATTTCCCACCTATATACCACTTCCCAGTATTGCCCTGTAAACCCGAAACGATTTCGTTTCTCTCGAAACTATTTATTATGTTCTCAGAACTATTCTAAGGATATTTTTCTCATAACTCTCACTACACTAACACTTAACAGATTGTGATTTCGTCAAGCGTGTGACCCTCTTGGTTCGGTAAAACATAGATATGAATGAAACTGCCTTTCGTTCAATGATCAATAGCAGAACCGTGGACATCCATATTGACATCAATGAAGACCCGTGTGCATGGGGTGTCCAGAAAGTTCATGTTGACACTCTTTGGACACCTCGGCAAAGCATGCTATAGGCAATATGGTGGTAGGTGTAGAAGCGCTGGTGTATATATTTTGGATGGCATTCCCACATGACACAAATCCACGATGACCCTCTTAATAGTGCGGTTTTTGCTACGAATCAAATGGAACCAAAATGAAAACCCTCAAGTCGCCAATAAACCACGCCTTTGATCTTTTTGAATTGGGGGGTCACACAACTCCATAATAATCTTCATGGAACCAATGTCCCGAGATAAACTTTCGCAACCGATATTAGTTCCTCTAACCACATTTACATCACACCAAAATATAATTAAGTGCCATATGCACTTTCAGTTAGCTTTTGGCATGTTAATGTTGGGGCATCTCAATGGTGGAGGTGATCGACATCACACAAGATAGATGTCTCATGACTCTATCCTCATCCAGGTGTTGTCGTCACCACAAACAACAAGAGCCTATGGTGTTATCACCCATGTGAATTGTCGGTTCTAGATTTGATGGATTATCATCTGATGTTTCATCATGCCATGGTAGGGATGGCGACAAATGTCATTTCAGGTTTGGTTTGGCCAGTACGACACTAAACCATTTTTTGCGAACCAACCTCGAAATGGTTTCTCATATGCCCTTACCTATTGAGGTGGGCAACACATGCACCTTTTCCAAACTTATGGGGTTGTAGTAGCTTGTTCGAGTTTCCAAACTGAATCTGGGCTCCAATGACCCTTTTACAAGTAAATAATATTTGAGATTTAATTCTTGTATTCTGATTTTTATGGCATGTTCATATAGATGGGAGTGTATTATCCATAGGAGTTATGTGTCAACTTGGAAGTGTTGTTCGTGCACATCTTAAATATTGTACTAAACTATAGTTTTGATTAAGTGTTGCCCCATTAGTTGCAATTTGTATGCATGAATAATACAAATTTGTAGTTTAGACCAAATTATATCAATTAAGTTAAAAAGACTCCAACTATGCTAATGGGGCCTATATTTCAGGCATCACTGACTTTGGTGTGATGACATTTCAAGAGGACGGACATCAAACCTAGCTCCTGGAATGCTACGTCATTCATATTGTTCTTAGGGGTTACTATGGTCGGAGATTTGGAGTGAAATCTAAATTTTTCAAGTTAGCTTTTTGTGTTTTATTGTTGGCGCATCTCAGCGGTGGAGGTGACATCACACAAGATAGATGTCTCACGGCTCTATCCTCACTAGTAGAAAACAGGCCATTTATCTCGGTTCCAGAGGCCCATTAGCCCCGATTCTGGAACAGGGACTAAAGGATTGGGACTAAAGTCCAAAACCTTTAGTCCCGGTTCGTTTACGAACCGGGATAGAAATGGCTCCACATGTCCGTTGCGGGGCACCCAGGCAGGAGCACCTTTAGTCCCGGTTGGTAACACCAACCGGGACCAAAAGGTATCCAGGTGTTAGCACCTGGCAGGAGCAGGGGTTTTTGTTTTTTTGAAGGGGGGGGGGGTTAGGGGGTTTTGGAGGGTTAATTTAGGTGTTTCATATATTGTGTTAGCTAGCTAATAGAGAGAAGTGACCTCTCTTATCTCCGTGCTTGGTCGACGCTAGCTACTATATGTATAGAGAGAACTCGACACGCTAACTAGTAAGCAAATGAAGGAATCATTAATTACACAAGATCATCATGAACATATACAGAGAGGAGTGCACCTCTCTTTCTCCGAGAGATTTGTCGAACAACAAGTTTTCGTATATCTATCCGACGCTACTAGCTACATATATACAATATAAGATCTCTTACAATCCCTAAGATCTCATGCCTATATCAATTTCCACATGGTATTCTCTGGCTTTATTGATGACGTGGTCAAGAAAGAATCCCGCCAATTTCTTCTTGAATTGCTCGTATGCGATCTTGTGGTAGGAGTTCATCCCGCATCCGCCAGATCTAAATTGAAGAAGAGGGTCAATACATGTATATGAATGAAACTCAACACAAATGATGGTAATAAAATAAAATTGTGAATATTTTTGCTTACGCACTTCAAATTGTTTTTCAGAGTAGCCCCGCTCACAGGTCGAGTGGCGGATGAACTCACAAACGTAGTATCCACAAAAATCATTCCCGCCTTCCTGCCACAAGCACTTTACGAGGAATAGAGGTCAATCAAACTGATAAGCAAGCATGCTAAATGGTATTGATGAAACTAGCTAGAATCAATGGGAGATGCGCGGAACTAGGTAGTAGTACTTACTTTCGGGTGTGTAAATCGCAGCTCGCTCGGCAGTCCCAGAGTAATTATGGTGAACTCTTTCCAAACCCTGTCAGACAAAGAAAATAATTACTTGATATCAGGAAATGAACAAAGCTGCCCATATGGTGCGATAATGATTGATTGAACTTACTTCTGGAGCATTTGAGTCATGTTCGCATAGTCCTCGGGATCTTTTCGTCTCGAGTCTAAGACGGTTACTACTCCCCACTCAAGCTTAATCTCTAGGAGAATAAAGTGGAATTTGCGCATGCATGCATAACTCATCATTTACATTACTATAACCTTGAGTAATAAGGAAAATCGAATATGCACAAGACAGTAACACTCACTTGAAGTTGTAAGGAAAGAGTATTTTATCTTTGTTTGATTTTTGAGCAACGATTGTAGGAAGTTGTCCTCGATTTCTGTGACATTCTTTTGAACCGTCTATTCATGTATGATATTTGGGTTAATGAACCCAATGTCATAGATTTGTGCTTTTCTGCATTCGATGATCTTCAATCTGCATAATATAGTGAGGATAATTATATATACACATGCAATGAAAGAGTTGAGCTATATATAGAGACTTAGTTACAAAAGTAGTACATACAGACAGTAGCAAGTCACGAGTGTTTTGTCGAGGGCCTTTTGATTGTATAACTAGAATAACTCGTCAAATTCAACAGAGAACAGACCAGTTCCAACGAGGTCGTGCTCCTCTTTAATTCTCATCGTCAAAGTATCCTTCCCAGACTCGCTGCAGGTTTTCATGAACCATTGATGGAATCTTCGCATCATCATTGTTAGAGGAGGACTTCCATCTTTGATGAGAGGCTTCTCGTACAAGTATCTGAATTTGTCCACCTCCATTGTTTCAAACTCTACATCATCGCCCAGGTAATCACCATGATTGGTACCAGGCACCATCCCCGGCAGATTAGCGACGATGTCGCTAGACACCTTGAGCGGGGGGCATGATTGGTTCGCCTGTTCACCGAGCTGGGGAATTTTTTCCCCACTTCTTCGTTCTGTTAACCTTTTATCACTGGAGGTAGTTCCCGACCGCCGCGCATCTTGATATGTCCTTTTAAGAGCATGAAAATAGTTGGAATCCGGCGGAGTCGGTGGTGGTCGCTTCAGGGCATCGATAGTGCGCTTCGCTTTCACTGGATCTATCATCTCCTTCGGAGGTGGAGGTTTCTTTGCAAAAAATTCCCTCACTTGGGCTTCACAGATCTCCGTGTTTTCCTTCTCGGTCCTCTCATATGGTAACTTTTCCAGAGGCTTGAGAGATGGACCGTATCTGAATTTCCGCCTCTTGCAGTGCCTCTGCTTGTACTGCCAGCCGCCGGAGTGGCGGCGTCTCTCTTCTGTTGTTGCATACGAGGTGGAGAAGGAGACAGAGTGCTCTGATGCGCCGGAGGAGACGGAGCAGCGGCGTCTGTCTTCCGCCGTTGCTGATGAGGCAGAGGAGGAGGCGGACTGCTTCGACGCGCCGGAGCAGGCGAAGGAGGAGGCGGAGTGGCCTCACGCGCTGGAGGAGGCGGAGTACATTGATCACTCACCAGAGGAGGAGAAGTGCCGTGACTCGCCGGAGGAGAAGGAGGAGGCGGAGGCGTCCAGTTTGGAAGCTTGATGTACTGCTTCCGCCATAGACATGTTGTCCTCAGAGCATGAACTAGCTGAGTCTCCCCTTCACCTGTAGGGTGGTGATACGTCTCCAACGTATCTACAATTTTTTATTGTTCCATGCTATTATATTACCCGTTTTGGATGTTTATGGGCTTTACTTTACACTTTTATATCATTTTTGGGACTAACCTACTAATCGGAGGCCCAACCCGTATTGCTGTTTTTTGCCTATTTCAGTGTTTCGAAGAAAAGGAATATGAAACGGAGTCCAAACGGAATGAAACCTTCTGGAGCGTGATTTTTGGAACGAACGTGATCCAGAGGACTTGGAGTGCAAGTCAAGAAGCTGCCGAGGCGGCCACGAGGGTGGAGGGCGCCCCCCCTGTAGGACCTTGAGAAGAGGTGTCTAGAGGGGGGGGGGGTGATTAGACACTAAGTATCAAAGTTGCAGTTTTTAACTTCTTTAGATTTAAGTGGAGTTTAGGCACAAGTTTAACATTCACAATACACAACAAGCAAGCATGCAAAGAGTATATGAGCAGCGGAAAGTAAAGCATGCAACTTGCAAGAATGTAAAGGGAAGGGTTTTGGAGGATTCAAACGCAATTGGAGACACAGATGTTTTTGTCGTGGTTCCGATAGGTGGTGCTATCGTACATCCACGTTGATGGAGACTTCAACCCACGAAGGGTAACGGTTGCGCGAGTCCACGGAGGGCTCCACCCACGAAGGGTCCACGAAGAAGCAACCTTGTCTATCCCACCATGGCCGTCGCCCACGAAGGACTTGCCTCACTAGCGGTAGATCTTCACGAAGTAGGCGATCTCCTTGCCCTTACAAACTCCTTGGTTCAACTCCACAATCTTGTTGGAGGCTCCCAAGTGACACCTAGCCAATCTAGGAGACACCACTCTCCAAGAAGTAAGAAATGGTGCGTTGATGATGAACTCCTTGCTCTTGTGCTTCAAATGATAGTCTCCCCAACACTCAACTCTCTCTCTCATAGGATTTGGATCTGGTGGAAAGAAGATTTGAGTGGAAAGCAACTTGGGAAAGGCTAGAGATCAAGATTCATATGGTAGGAATGGAATATCTTGGCCTCAACACATGAGTAGGTAGTTCTCTCTCAAAACTGGTAAGTTGGAAGTGGAGGTTTGTTCTGATGGCTCTCTCCATGAATGAAGAGGAGGTGGAGGGGTATATATAGCCTCCACACAGAATCTAACCGTTACACACAATTTACCAAACTCGGTGGGACCAAATCAACAAACTCGGTCGGACCGATTCAGTAAACCTAGTGACTGTTAGGGTTTTCGGTGGGACCGACATGCAACTCGGAAGGACCGATATGGTTAGGGTTAGGGCATAACGTAATCTCGGTGAGACCGATTACACAAACTCGGTGAGACCGATTTTGGAAATTAGGTAACCAGAGAGTTAGTCAGGCAAACTCGGTGGGACCGATTACTCAAACTCGGTGGGACCAATTTTGGTAATAAGTTAACCAGAGAGTTTGCATTGTAATCTCGGTAGTACCGATTGCTCAAACTCGGTGAGGCCGATTTTGGCATTGGACATACACAGAGAGATTACAATCCCATCTCTGTGAGACCGAGATCCCTACCGGTGAGACCGATTTGCCTAGGTTTGTGGCAGTGGCTATGACATCTGAACTCGGTGGCGCCGGATAGAAAGAATCGGTGGGGCCGAGTTTGACTTTAGGTTTAGGTCATATGTGAAGTCGGAAAGTAGTTGAGGGTTTTGGAGCATATCACTAAGCACTGTGGAGCAAGAAACTCATTAAGCAACACCTCATCCCTTCTTGATAGTATTGGCTTTTCCTATAGACTCAATGTGATCCTGGATCACTAACATATAAAATGAAGAGTCTTGAGCTTGAAGCTTGAGCCAATCCTTTGTCCTTAGCATCTTGAAGGAGTTCCCACATCTTTTAGTCCATGCTACTCCATTGTTGAACTTATCTGAAACATACTAGATAAAAGTGTTAGTCCAACAAGAGATATGTTGACATTAATTACCAAAACCACCTAGGGAGCACTTGTGCTTTCACCCCCCTACTGGGCGCCCCCCCTATCTCATGGGCCCCTCGGGTGTCCACCGACGTACTTCTTCCTCCTATATATACCTACGTACCCCGAAAACATCAGGGGCGACAACGAAAAGCTATTTCCACCACCGCAACCTTCTGTATCCGCGAGATCCCATCTTGGAGCCTTCACCGGCGCTCTGCCGGAGGGGGAATCGACCACGGAGGGCTTCTACATCAACACCATAGCCCTTCTGATGAGTTGTGAGTAGTTTACCACAGACCTTCGGGCCCATAGTTATTAGCTAGATGGCTTCTTCTCTCTCTTTGAATCTCAATACCATATTCTCCTTGATCTTCTTGGAAATCTATTCAATGTAACTCTTTTTGCGGTGTGTATGTCGAGATTCGATGAATTGTGGGTTTATGATCAAGTTTATCTATGTGAAATATTTGAATCTCCTCTGAATTATTTTATGTGTGATTGAGTTATCTTTGCAAGTCTCTTCAAATTATCAGTTTGGTTTGGCCTACTAGATTGATCTTTCTTGCAATGGGAGAAGTGCTTAGCTTTGGGTTCAATCTTGTGGTGTCATTTCCCAGTGACAGCAGGGGCAACAAGGCACGTATTGTATTGTTGCCATCGAGGATAAAAAGATGGGGTTTATATCATATTGCATGAGTTTATGCCTCTACATCATGTCATCTTTCTTAATGTGTTACTTTGTTCTTATGAACTTAATACTCTAGATGCATGCTGGATAGCGGTCGATGTGTGGAGTAATAGTAGTAGATGCAGGCAGGAGTCGGTCTACTTGTCACGGACGTGATGCCTATATACATGATCATGCCTAGATAATATCATAATTATTCGCTTTTCTACCAATTGCTTGATAGTAATTTGTTTACCCACTGTAATACTTATGCTATCTCGAGAGAAGCCACTAGTGAAACCTATAGCCCTCGGGTCTATCTTTTATCATATAAGCTTTCAATCTACTTTTATTTGCATCTTTATTTTTCCAATCTATATTATAAAATACCAAAAATATATTTATCTTACCATATTATCTCTATCAGATCTCACTTTCGCAAGTGGCCTTGAAGGGATTGACAACCCCTTTATTGCGTTGGTTGCGAGTTCTTTGTTTGTTTGTGTAGGTGCGTGGGACTTGTGAGGAGCCTCCTACTGGATTGATACCTTGGTTCTAAAAAACTGAGGGAAATACTTATGCTACTATTGCTGCATCACCCTTTCCTCTTCAAGAAAAACCAACGCAAGCTCAAGACGTAGCAAGAAGGATTTCTGGCGCCGTTGCCGAGGAGGTCTTCGCTCAACTCAAGACATACCAAGTACCCATCACAAACTCATCTCTCTCGCATTTACATTATTTGCCATTTGCCTCTCGTTTTCCTCTCCCCCACTTCACCCTTGCCGTTTTGTTCGCCCTCTCTTTTCCGCTTGCCCTCTTCTTCCTCCTCACTTTCGTTTGCCATTATGTCTAAAATTGGGGAGATTATCGTCAATATGGACAATAATGATAACATGGAAAATTCTGATGCTCTTGCTGAAGAACCCCCTATCTTGCATACTAAAAAGTTTCGAATCGGTAGTGGTAATATTATTGGAAAAGGGGTTATTCAAGACTTCTTTACTTGTGTCGGTGCTTTACCTTCTATGGGTGGTTCGATTCTTCATAGAACTAGTAGTCTTGCAGATGCTATAGCCATGCTTGTAGTTGAGCTTGAAAGACAATTTATGCATACACATCCTTGCATACAAAGGATTTTTCTGGAATTTTCTAATATTGAGCATTCTTTTGTTAAGCGTGCCGCTACTATCTTTTTGGCACATGAGTTTAGATTTATAATAAAAGAGGCCAAAGAAATCTTTGCGCACTATAGGGTGGACGCCGGCCGTCCTCCCATAGAAGCGATCCTCTTTGATCAAGAGGAAATTAGGCGTTTTCAATCTTTGGACTATGTTGCTTTTAACGAAAACCTTAGAAAAAAGGTTCCTACCAATGTCCTAGTTGATAGAATTTCTGAACTTAATAATGATTTTGCTCTTCTAAATAATGAGCTAGGATACTCTCTTGAGTATAGGCTCACGAAGTTCTGCCAAAAGAATGCTTATAATGATGAATTAGTTGTGCAATATGAAGGGCCAAAGGAGGAACCCATACCTCCTGAGATTGATCTTGGGGACTTTTGTCCCATTAAATTTAGCCCTTTTGATTACTTTTGCTTGCCTCAAAGAAAACTTGCTGCTGAACGTAGTGAATATGAGAATAGTTTTCGTGATCTATCT
Source organism: Triticum aestivum (assembly GCF_018294505.1). Lineage (NCBI taxonomy): Eukaryota > Viridiplantae > Streptophyta > Magnoliopsida > Poales > Poaceae > Triticum > Triticum aestivum. Next base: position 547,566,453 of record NC_057798.1, on the reverse strand, counting down.
TATTATTATGGCACTACTTAGATCTGTCCCCGCTTTTATGCCTAGCTAGGGGCGTTAAACAATAGCGCTAGTTGGGAGGCAACCCAATTTTATTTGTGTTTTTTGTTATTGTTCCTGTTTAGTAATAAAATTTTTCATCTACCTTCTGTTTAGATGTGTTTTCATGTTTTATTTAGTGTTTGTGCCAAGTAGAACCTATAGGGTAACCTATGATGATAGTTAATTTGATTCTGCTGAAAAAACAGAAACTTTGCGCTCACAAGAAAAAAATTAATAAATCACAGAAACGTGATTTTGCATTGATTCCTTTTGATGTAGATCAATAGACAAATTTTCCAGGACTTCCTATTTTGGTAGGATTTTTTAGAATTCCAGAAGTATTCGAAAGTTACAGATTGCTACAGAGTGTTCTGTTTTTGACAGATTCTGCCTTTCGTGTGTTGTTTGCTTATTTTGATGCATCTATGACTAGTATGTAAGGGTATGAACCATAGAGAACTTGGAATACAGTAGGTTTAACACCAATATAAATAAAGAATGAGTTCATTACAGTACCTTATGTGGTGGATTTTCTTTCTTTCACTAACGGAGCTTATGAGATTTTCTGTTGAGTTTTGTGTTGTGAAGTTTTCAAGTTTTGGGTAAATATTTGATGGACTATGGAATAAGGAGTGGCAAGTGCCTAAGATTGGGGATGCCCATGGCACCCAAAGATATTCAATAATATCCAAAAGCCTAAGCTTGGGGATGCCCCGGGAAGGCATCCCCTCTTTCATCTTCGTTCATTGGTAACTTTACTTGGAGCTATATTTTTATTCGCCACATGATATGTGTTTTGCTTGGAGCGTCTTGTAAGATATTAGTCTTTGCTTTTTAGTTTAACACAATATCCTTGATGTACACACCTTTTGAGAGAAGCCTACTTGATTGGAATTTATTAGAATTCTCTATGTGCTTCACCTATATCTTTTGAGCTAGATAGTTTTTTGCTCTAGTGCTTCACTTATATCTTTTAGAGCACGGCGGTGGCTTAATTTTGAAGAAATTGTTGATCTCTCATGCTTAACTTATATTATTTTGAGAGTCCCTTAGAATAGAATGGTATATGCTATGGTTATAAAATTGGTCCTAGAATGGTAGGCATCCAAGTTGGGTATAATAAAAACTATCATAGAAAGTGAATTGGATGCTATGATCAATTTGATACTTGATAATTGTTTTGAGTTAGAGGTGGTAATATTAGGTTCATGCTAGTTGGGTAATTATGAATTTAAATAATGCTTGTGTTGAAGTTTGTGATTCCCATAGCATGCACGTATGGTGAACCGTTTTGTGATGAAGTTGGAGCACAATTTTATTTATTGGTTGTCTTCCTTATGAGTGGCGGTCAGGGACGAGCGATGGTCTTTTCCTACCAATCTATCCCCCTAGGAGCATGCGCGTAATACTTTGTTTTTGATGACTTTTAGATTTTTGCAATAAGTATATGAGTTCTTTTGACTAATGTTGAGTCCATGGATTATACGCACTCTCACCCTTCCACTATTGCTAGCCTCTCTTGTGCCGCGCAACTTTCGCCGGTGCCATACACCCACCATATACCTTCCTCAAAACAGCCACCATACCTACCTATTATGGCATTTCCATAGCCATACCGAGATATATTGCCATGCAACTTTCTACCATTCCGTTTATATGACACGCATCATCATTTTCATATTGCTCTTCGCATGATCATGTAGTTGACATTGTATTTGTGACAAAGCCACCTTCATAATTTTCATACATGTCGCTCTTGATTCATTGCATATCCCGGTATACGCCAGAGGTATTCATATAGAGTCATATCTTGTTCTAGTTTTGAGTTGTAATTCTTGAGTTATAAGTAAATAGAAATGTGATGATCTTCATTATTAGAGCATTGTCCCAGTGAGGAAAGGATGATGGAGACTATGATTCCCCCACAAGTCAGGATGAGACTTCGGACTTTATAAAAAAAGAGAAAGAAAAAAAGGGCCAAAAAAAGAGAAAGGCCGAAAAAAAGAAGAAAGAGAAAAAAAGAGAGAAGGGACAATGCTACTATCCTTTTTACCACACTTGTGCTTCAAAGTAGCACCATGATCTTCATGATAGAGAATCTCCTATGTTGTCACTTTCATATACTAGTGGGAATTTTTCATTATAGAACTTGGCTTGTATATTCCAATGATGGGCTTCCTCAAAATGCCCTAGGTCTTCGTGAGCAAGCGAGTTGGATGCACACCCACTTAGTTTCTTTTGTTGAGCTTTCATACATTTATAACTCTAGTGCATTTGTTGCATGGCAATCCCTACTCACTCACATTGATATCTATTAATGGGCATCTCCATAGCCCGTTGATACGCCTAGTTGATGTGAGACTATCTTTTCCTTTTTTGTCTTCTCCACAACCACCATTCTATTCCACATATAGTGCTATGTCGATGTCTCACGCTCATGTATTGCATGAAAATTGAAAAAGTTTGAGATTACTAAAAGTATGAAACAATTGCTTGGCTTGTCATCGGGGTTGTGCATGATTAAATACTTTGTGTGATGAAGATAGAGCAACAGCCAGACTATATGATTTTGTAGGGATAACTTTCTTTAGCCATGTTATTTTGAGAAGACATGATTGCTTGATTAGTATGTTTGAAGTATTACTATTTCTTATGTCAATATGAACTTTTATTTTGAATCATTTGTATCTGAACATTCATGCCACAATAAAGAAAATTCCATTAAGGAATATGCTAGGTAGCATTCCACATCAAAAATTCTGTTTTTATCATTTACCTACTCGAGGACGAGCAGGAATTAAGCTTGGGGATGCTTGAATGTCTCCAACGTATCTATAATTTTTTATTGTTCCATGCTATTATATTACCCTTTTGGATGTTTATGGGCTTTACTTTACACTTTTCTATCATTTTTGGGACTAACATACTAACCGGAGGCCCAACCCGTATTGCTGTTTTTTTTTGCCTATTTCAGTGTTTCGAAGAAAAGGAATATCAAACGGAGTCCAACCGGAATGAAACCTTCAGGAGCATGATTTTTGGAATGAACGTGATCCAGAGGACTTGGAGTGCAAGTCAAGAAGCTGCCGAGGCGGCCACGAGGGTGGAGGGCGCGCCCCCTATCTCGTGGGCCCCTCGGGCGTCCACCGACGTACTTCTTGCTCCTATATATACCTACGTACCCCGAAAACATCAGGGGCGACAACAAAAAGCTATTTCCACCACTGTAACCTTCTGTATCCATGAGATTACATCTTGGAGCCTTTGTCGGTGCTCCGCCGGAGGGGGAATCGACAACCGAGGGCTTCTACATCAACACCATAGCCCTTCCGATGAGTTGTGAGTAGTTTACCACAAACCTTCGGGTGCATAGTTATTAGCTAGATGGCTTCTTCTCTCTCTTCGAATCTCAATACCATGTTCTCCTTGATCTTCTTGGAGATCTATTCGATGTAACTCTTTTTGCGGTGTGTTTGTCGAGATCCGATGAATTGGGGGTTTATGATCAAGTTTATCTATGAGAAATATTTGAATCTCCTCTGAATTCTTTTATGTGTGATTGAGTTATCTTTGCAAGTCTCTTTGAATTATCAGTTTGGTTTGGCCTACTAGATTGATCTTTCTTGCAATGGGAGAAGTTCTTAGCTTTGGGTTCAATCTTGCGGTGTCCTTTCCCAGTGACAGGAGGGGCAGCATGGCACATATTGTATTGTTGCCATCGAGGATAAAAAGATGGGGTTTATATCATATTGCATGAGTTTATCCCTCTACATCATGTCATTTTTCTTAATACGTTACTCTGTTCTTATGAACTTAATACTCTAGATGCATGCTGGATAGCGGTCGACGTGTGGAGTAATAGTAGTATATGCAGGCAAGAGTCGGTCTACTTGTCACAGACATGATGCCTATATACATGATCATGCCTAGTAATCTCATAATTATTCGCTTTTCTATCAATTGCTCGACAGTAATTTGTTTACCCATCGTAATACTTATGCTATCTCGAGAGAAGCCACTAGTGAAACCTATGGCCCCCGGGTCTATCTTTTATCATATAAACTTTCAATCTACTTTTATTTGCATCTTTATTTTCCAATCTATATTATAAAATACTAAAAATATATTTATCTTATCATATTATCTCTACCAGATCTCACTTCTGCAAGTGACCATGAAGGGATTAACAACCCTTTTATTGCGTTGGTTGTGAGTTCTTTGTTTGTTTGTGTAGGTGCGTGGGACTTGTGAGGAGCCTCCTACTGGATTGATACCTTGGTTCTCAAAAACTGAGGGAAATACTTACGCTACTATTGCTGCATCACCCTTTCCTCTTCAAGGAAAACCAACGCAAGCTCAAGACGTAGCAGGTGGTCAAGCTCGAGCTCCTCAAATCCCTCCATTACTTCATCCACCATCACAACTACATTGCCATATGGAATCGAACGGCTGTGAAAAGTTCCGTCGGGTTGAGGAGGTGCAACAGAGCCAACAACCGCCTTCAAAGTGAGGTTCTGCCATTTCGTCATAAGCTGGCAATGTTGAGCCTCCGTGATAGTATCCACGGGGTAGCTAGGAGCCGTGAAGTCAGGCTGAACGAGCTCCATGGTAGCCATGCTTCTTCTCCACTGAGATCGTGGGGTAGCTTCATGCCACTGAGATGGTTGGCTGGCAGCTCGCTAGCTCTCAACTTGTTCCTCTAGCTTTAGTACTCTTGCATTGAGCTTCTGCATTTCGCTCAGCTCCGCTTTCCTCCTTCTCTCCCGGCTTTTGTAACCGCCTACGCAGGGAAACCCAACCACCCACGGAACGGAGCCTAGTGTGCCTCATGTTTGTCCAGGGTGCTCAGGATTCCCGAGGGCCTCAGTCAGCTCTTCCTTCTCTCCATTGGGAATGAACGTCCCTTCCTGCGCTGCAGTGATATACTTCTGAAGCTTCTTGATGGGTATTGCAAGTTGCTTGTCCGTCCAATAACACTTCCCTGTTTCAGTGTCCAAAGTTCCCCCAACCCCGAAGGACAAAGTCCTTGAATGGTCTGGCCAGTTCAATGTCTCTGGTTCGACCCCTTTAGCAATCAGGTCATTCTCAGCTTTGTCCCACAACGGCCGGGCTTTGAGGTAGCCGCCTGACCCCGTGTGATGGTGATACAGCTTCTTTGCAGCATTTATCTTGTTTTTCTCTGACATTTTCTTATTCTTGTCCGATGTCTTGTAGGCCACAAATGTGGGCCAGTGATCTCTTATCTTCTCAAATCGGTCGGTGAATTCTGGAGTCTACCCTTTGTTGACAAACGTTGATTACAACTCATTCTTCCACCTCCTAAATAGATCTGCCATCTTCTTAAGAGCACACGCCTTGACCAGTGGCTCTATAACTGGCTTATTCGGATCCTCCTTTGGCGGTAGGGTGAAATTTGCCTTCAGCAATGTCCAAGGATCATCTTTCTGTCTATCGGTGACATAAGAAACTTCAGGGTCTTCGTTCTTAGGCTTATTCCATAGCTTGATGCTGATCGGGATGCTGTCCCTAACAATAGCTCCGCACTGAGCAGAAAATGCTTCCTTGGTACGCTTGGGTTCAATCGGTTGGCCATTGTCTGCGAGCGCTGTGATCGTGAACCTTTCATCTTGGCGCAGTCTTTTCTTCGGGCCTCGTCTTGTTACCAAAGTTTGGCTCGATCCGGAGGGCTATAAAAGAAGAAAGAAGAGTTAATATACATACACCAAAACAATTAATGCATCAATTAGTCAGGACAGGCTTAATTAATATATATATGTCGCCGGACTTTGCAATAGCTTCCTCCTCCGTTCGGTCACCGGAGCCATCATCATGGTCTTCTTCTTCCTCCGCCATTCGATCACCGGAGCTGTCATGATCATGTCCTTCCTCCTCCATTGTTCAATCACCGGAGCCATCATCCTCTCCTTCCTGACCATCGGTGTCGTTGAGAAACGACAAGACATCACCTCCATCGAAGATTATATCCCCCAACAACTATTCTTTTTCCAAGTCTGTTTGTTGATCCATAGTTTCTGCAAATGTTACAACATGGCAATTAATATACAAACATGAGAGATGGATATATTAATGGAAAACATAGGCCTAGCTAGCTAAACATAGACTAGGAATTATATTAGTGGCCTCGACGCTTCTAGGGTTTAGGGTGGCCTCGACAACGTTTCTAGAGTTTGGGGTGGCCTCGACGCTTCTAGGGTTTGGTCAGGCGAGAGGGGGTTGATCAATGACCGGACCGGACCGGACTGCCTCTCTCATGAATGTCCGACGTCCGGACCGCCTCTCTCATGAATGTCAAACAAGGGATTCTCTTAACCAAGGGATTTAACAAAATGGCGCCATTCTAGATGTGCAGAAAATGGTCCATATTTTCCTGATCTCATCTATCCTTCTATATGTCACGTTGTCTAGTGTCAAAGGATTCAAGAAAACCATGACTTCATCATTAGCTGGAAGTAATAGGCGCATAATGGTACGAAGCTCTCCAAAATTGTTTTGGAACGGAGTCCCGAGTAGGATAATTAGCTTTTTGGTACGAAGTTCAACAAGAGCCTTCCGAATATCGCTATTTGGAAGGCCTTTGCTGAAATTCGTATCAAAAAGTGAATCATTCTATCCGGAACTCCGTTCCAAAATAAATTTGAAGAGCTTCATAGCATCATACGCGTGTTACTTCCGGCTAATGATGAAGCCATGGATTTCTTCAATTCTTTGACAAACAACATGACATATAGAATGGGGGCATTCTTGATAAATCTATGTCAAAAGTCAAACTTTGACATATGATCAAATATTGTTGCATATGTCAAAATTCAAACTTTGACATATGATCATATGATCAAATGTTGCATATGTCAAAATTCAAACTTTGCATATGTCAAAATTCAAACTTTGACATATGATCAAACTCTGTTATATGTCCACCGCGATATAAAATGATACATAAACTTGTTCGGGCGAGAGGGGTTTGATCGACGTCCCCCTCATGTCGAAGTTACTGGAGTTTTCTTCTAGTGGTTTGGGTGGCCTCGAGAGTTTGTCGGGTAGGGGTGGGAGGGGGTATGAGATCGACAACGCTTTTTTCTAGGGTTTGGGTGGCTGCGAGAGTTGGTCGCCCGGTATATCGAGAGGGGTGAACATTTTACCTTAGTAACTTAGAAAAAAATGTTATTGGAGAGGGGGTATATCGACCCCCCTCATGTCGAAGTTATCAGGGAGGGGGTATATCGACAACGACATACATACATGAAAAAAAAATGTTATCAGGGAGGGGGTATATCGACCCCCCCTCATGTCGAAGTTATCGAGGAGGGGGTATATCGACAACGACATACATACATGGACAAAAATGTTATCGAGGAGGGGGTATATCGACCCCCCTCATGTCGAAGTTATCAGGGTGGGGGTATATCGACAACGACATACATACATGGAAAAAATGCTATCCATCTGTACATACATAGCCACATACATATATACATGGAAAAAATGCTATTAAAAATACATATATGAACAAAAAAATAAATACATATATGAACTAAAAATACATATATGAAAAAATGCTCTGAACAAAATAATTAATACATATATGAACATCCATACATATACATATAGCCACATACATACATATATACATTATATATATATATATGAACAAAAAATTCATCATATGAAAAATGAACAAAAAAATGATATGAACAGAGCTGGGACGACGACGGCTCATAGCGGGGGCAGCCGGTGAGGGCGAGGGCGGGGAGGCGAGGGTGTCGGCGACAGCGACAATTTGGACAGGCCGGGGCAGGGGCGTGGCTGGGCGCGCTCGGTGGCGGCGGACGGCGTCGGCTGCCGATGGCGATGGCAGGGGCGGCGTGCGAGGGAGCCGGCTATGACAGCAACGATGGGGGCGGGCCGGGGCGTAGGGGCGTGGCCAGACACGCTCGGGGCGGCGGATGGCGACGGCGTGGGTGGCGGACGGCGTCGGCGTGGGCTCGGGGGCGGGGCAGGGGCACGAGCGACGGCGATTGCGTCGGGGCAGCCTGGCGCGTCGAGGAGGTCAGCGTCGTCGGGGGGAACTGCGAGATGAAAATGAAAATTTTCACAAGTGTTTGCTTATATACATGAAGCTTTGGTCCCGGTTTGAGGTAGGAACCGGGACCAATGCACCTCTTTAGTCCCGGTTGCCAAGAGATCTTTGGTCCCGGTTGGTGGCACGAACCAGGACCAAAGGTGGGCATTGGTCCCAGTTGGTGCCACGAACCGGGACCAAAGGGCTGCATTGGTCTCGGTTCATGGTACCAACTGGGACCAATGGCATGCGCCTGGCACAGCCACGATGCGGTGGGATGTTTAGTCCCACCTCGCTAGCTGAGACGCGTCGAGTGTTGTTTATAAGCTCTCCCCCGCCATCTCTCTCGAACTCCTCTGAACTGCAGCCCTACGGGCCTAATCTCACACTGCTATGCATGTGGGCCTTCTGCGGGCCTAAATCCTGGCCCAACTAGCTGGGTTTCTAGTCGTATTCATGCCGTGGTGGCCTAGCAGGTGGCACTTTTTTCTTCTGTTTTTTTTCTTTTTTTCTTTTTTTGTTTCTACTTACAGCTAAATACTTACGGTTTTTTAGTGATTCTTTTTTCTTTTAGGTCATAAAAATTGTAAACTTTCTGTTAGTATCATCAGTTTTCAAATTTGAATAGTTTAAATTTGGATTCTTTTAAATTTGTGTGAATCACTAGTTTGTGAATAACTTTACTATAAAAATAGTTTCTTGAGTGATTCTTTTTTCTGCTATTTAATATTACCATGTTTTATCATTATATTCAATTTGGTAATTTTTAGGTTATTTTAAATGTCTATTTTTGGTAATTTTTAGATATTTGAGTGATTATTTTTAATAGATTTTTAGGTTATATTAGAGTTTCATTAGGTTTTCTAGTTGATTCTTTTTGCTATTAGAGTTTCATAAAAGTTTTCTAGTTCATTCTTTTTGCTATTAGTTCATTCTTTGAGCTAAATGACCCTGAAATTGAAAAGCACTTCAAATGAACTCTGAAGAGGTTGAAAGTTGGCATGGTATCATCAATTCACCCACATAGCATGTTCTAAAAAGTTGAGTGGGTTACGACACAAAAGTGGATGCACTTCGTGTACAAAATGGACATAGCTTTCGAAGTATCAGGGTTTCGGAAGAAAATGCATCTATTACAAAGGGATTTCATTTTTTTGAACTTATTTGAACTCCAGACTTTTTGTGTGTTCAAAATGAACCATTCAAAGCCACATCATCAATTTTCAATCTTTTCTGACTTCATTTGGTATTTTTCATGCATTTACTGATTTTTAAGCTAAATGACCCTGAAATTGAAAAGCACTACAAATGAACTGTGAAAAGGTTGAGGGTTGGCATGGTATCATCATTTCACTCAAATAGCATGTTATAAAAAGTTGAGAGGGTTAGGGCAAAAACTGGATGCACTTCGTGTACAAAATGGACAAGCTCTTTCGAAGTATCAGGGTTTCAGACGAAAACTCATCTGTTACAAAGGGATTTCATATTTTGAACTTATTTGAACTTCAAACTTTTTGTGTGTTCAAAATGCACCATTCAAAGCCACATCATCAATTTTTAACCCTTTCTGACTTCATTTGGCATTTTTCATGCATTTACTATTTTTAGCTATATGACCCTGAAATTGAAAAGCACTACGAATGAACTTTGAAAAGGTTGAAAGTTGGCATGGTATCATCATTTCACCCACATAGCATTTTATAAAAAGGTGAGAGGGTTACGGCAAAAACTGGATGCACTTCGTGTACAAAACAGACATTCTCTTCTGAAGTATCAGGGTTTCACACGAAAATTCATCTGTTACAAAGGTATTTCATTTTTTTGAACTTATTTGAACTCCAGACTTTTTATGTGTTCGAAATGCACCATTCAAATCCACATCATCAATTTTCAACCCTTTCTGACTTCATTTGGTATTTTTCATGCATTTACTGATTTTTTGAGCTATATGTCCCTGAAATTGAAAAGCACTACAAATGAACTCTGAAAAGGTTGAAAGTTGGCATGGTATCATCATTTCACCCACATAGCATGTTTTAAAAGTTGAGAGGGTTACAACAAAAACTGGATGCACTTCGTGTACAAAACGGACAATCTCTTTCGAAGTATCAGGGTTTCATAGAGAAACTAATCTATTACAAAAGGCATTTCATTTCTTCACATGTAACCGCAGTGATATTCTAGATCAAAGTCATCATCAAAATAGTTGTGGATAGAAAGTCTTCACTTTTTCTTCGCTTGTGTCCTTTGCTTATTGCGCCGTAACCATGGATAATCTTCATCATTTAACAGGGTGCTTGGGTATGCCTTGACTTTGAAGGAAGGAATTTCATGAAACTTTTAATAATCTTCAGACATGTCTGTCTTGCCCTCCAATCCCACGATGTCTTTTTTCCTGAAAGAACTTTGTGGCCCTTTGGGTCATCGTATGATGTATTCGCTTCCTTATCTTTTCTTTTTCTTGGTTTGGTAGACATGTCCTTCACATATAAAACCTGCGCCACATCATTGGCTAGGAGGAATGGTTCATTTGTGTACCCAAGATTGTTCAGATCCATTGTTGTCATTCTGTACTATGGGTCTACCTATACCCCGCCTCCTGACAGATTGACCCATTTGCACTGAAACAAAGGGACCTTAAAATCATGTCCATAGTCAAGTTCCCATATGTCCACCATGTAACCATCATATGTGTCCTTTCCCCTCTTGGTTGCTGTATCAAAGTGGACACCGCTGTTTTGGTTGGTGCTCTTTTGATCTTGGGCGGTCGTGTAAAATGTATTCCCATTTATCTCATACCCTTTGTAAGTCAATACAGTCGAAGATGGTCCCGTGGCCAATGAGCACATCTCATCAGAAACAGTGTTGTCACCCATGAGACGTGTTTGCAACCAACTGCTGAAAGTCCTGATGTGTTCACATGTAATCCAGTCGTCACACTGCTCCGGGTGTTTGGATCACAAAATATTCTTGTGTTCGTCGACATACGGGGTCACCAAGGTAGAATTCTGTAGAACTGTGTAGTGTGCTTGAGATCAAAACTAACAAGACATTGCGCCACATCACTCGTTAACCTTGGTAGGATTTATGGATCGATCACCTTCTGAGAGATTGCATTGAGGAATGCACATAGCTTCACAATGGATATTTGAACATTTTCTGGTAGAAACCCCCTCAATGCAACCGGAAGCAGTTGCATCATAATTACGTGCAGTCGTGAGACTTTAGGTTCTGGAACTTTTTATCTGGGATATTTATTATTCCCTTTATATTGGACGAGAAGCCAGGCGTGACCTTCATACTGAGCAGGCATTCAGAGAAGATTTCCTTCTCTTATTTGGTAAGAGCGTAGCTGGCAGGACCTTCATACTGCTTTGGAGGCATGCCGTCTTTTTCATGCATACGTTGCTGGTCCTCCCGTGCCTCCGGTGTATCTTTTGTCTTCCCATACACGCCCAAGAAGCCTAGCAGGTTCACGCAAAGATTTTTCGTCACGTGCATCACGTCGATTGTAGAGCGGACATCTAGGTCTTTCCAATAGGGTAGGTCCCAAAATATAGATTTCTTCTTCCACATGTGTCATGGAAACGTCACGGTAGATGTCCTAGTGTGAGGACTTAGTCATGAGGCCAACACATCTATGTGGTAGCTTGAGAGGGGTTGATCGGCAAGAGAGATGCAACACACAAGACAAAGATTTAGACAGCTTCGGGCCCCAGGAAACATCATCCGGTAATAACCCTACATGCTGTTTGGGGCCAGGTCTCATTATGCTCATGAGGGAGACACCGTAAATCCGGCTCTCCTCTAGTTGTGTCTAGCCTTAACGATTATTTTTCTTGTCCCCCTTGGGGTGCCCTGCCCCTCCTTATATAAGTTGAAGGGGCGGGTTACATGTGGAGTCCTATTAGGATTAGGACTAGTATATTACAAGTGGAGTCCTAGTCTTGCTTCCTTTGCAAGGGACTATTCCTTACGCTTTCCTCTTAAGCTGGACCACCATACAATGAGCCGACGTTCTGGGCCTTGGGCCTAGTCCTCTAACCGACCTGCCGTCAGGGCCATCTGTGAGTCGCTAGGCTCGTGAGTCATTAGACCAGTGAGCCATCAGACTCGTGAGTCGCCAGTCCTCTGATACGTCTCCAATGTATCTACTTCTCCAAACACTTTTGCCCTTGTTTTGGACTCTAACTTGCACGATTTGAATGAAACTAACCCGGACTGACGCTGTTTTCAGCAGAATTGCCAGGATGTTATTTTATGTGTAGAAAAGAAAAGTTCTCGGAATGTCCTGAAAATCGATGGAGGCACTTTTTGGAATTAATAAGAATTTCTGGGCGAAAGAAATACACCAGGGGGCCCAGGGCCTATCCACGAGACAGGGGGCACACCCCCCTAGGGCGCCCCCTATCTCATGGGCCCCCTGGACCTCCACCGACCTCAACTCCAACTCCATATATTCCGTCTCGCGGAGAAAGAAATCAGAGAGAAAGTTTCATCGTGTTTTACGACACGGAGCCGCCGCCAAGCCCTAATCTCTCTCAGGAGGGCTGATCTGGAGTCCGTTCGCGGCTCCGGAGAGGGGGATTCGTCGCCGTCATCATCATCAACCATCCTCCATCACCAATTTCATGATGCTCACCGCCGTGCATGAGTGATTCCATCGTAGCCTTGCTGGACGGTGATGGGTTGGATGAGATTTACCATGTAATCAAGTTAGTTTTGTTAGGGTTTGATCCCTAGTATCCACTATGTTCTGAGATTGATGTTGCTATGACTTTGCTATGCTTAATGCTTGTCACTAGGGCCCGAGTGCCATGATTTCAGATCTAAACCTATTATGTTTTCATGAATATATGTGTGTTCTTGATCCTATCTTGCAAGTCAATAGTCACCTATTATGTGTTATGATCCGACAACTCCGAAGTGACAATCATTGGGATACTTCTCGGTGATGACCGTAGTTTGAGGAGTTCATGTATTCACTATGTGTTAATGCTTTGGTCCGGTTCTCTATTAAAAGGAGGCCTTAATATCCCTTAGTTTCCACTAGGATCCCGCTGCCACGGGAGGGTAGGACAAAAGATGTCATGCAAGTTCTTTTCCATAAGCACGTATGACTATTTACGGAATACATGCCTACATTACATTGATGAATTGGAGCTAGTTCTGTGTCACCCTATGTTATAGCTATTACACGAGGAATCGCATCCGGCATAATTATCCATCACTGATCCATTGCCTACGAGCTTTTTCATATATTGTTCTTTGCTTATTTACTTTTCCGTTGCTAATGTTACAACTACTACAAAAACCCAAAAACTATTATCTTTACTTTTGCTACCGTTACCTTTATTATCATACCACCTTTGCTACTAAATACTTTGCTGCAGATACTAAGTTATCCAGGTGTGGTTGAATTCACAACTCAACTTCTAATACTCAAGAATATTCTTTGGCTCCCCTTGTGTCGAATCAATAAATTTGGGTTGTACTTCACCCTCGAAAGCTGTTGCGATCCCCTACACTTGTGGGTTATCAAGACTAATTTCTGGCGCCGTTGCCGGGGAGCATAGCTCTATTCTCTGAGTCACTTGGGATTTATATCTGTTGATCACTATGAAGAACTTGAAAGACGCTAAAACCAAGATTTTGCCCTCAACTACGAGGGGAGGTAAGGAACTGCCATCCAGCTCTGCACTAGATTCTCCTTCCGTTATTAGTAGGCTTGCGACACCTAAACCTGATACTGCTATGAATTCTGATATGTCGCATGTTATTGATGATACCACTTTTGCTATGCATGATGAAACTACTTCTGTGCGTGATACTACTTTGCCATTAGGTGAATTTCTTGATGAACAACTTGCTAGAGTTAGGGGGAATGAAAATATTGAAGATGCTATTATTGATGATAGTGATGATGAAGGTTCTCCCAATGATTATGTATTGCCTATTGTTCCTAAGGGTTATGTTATGAATGAAGAAGCTGCTAGGGAAATCTTTGCTTGCAATGATAGATATGATCTTAAGAAATTATTAGCTAAATGGAAGTAGCAGTCTCTTAATGCTAGAATGAAACCCGACCCTGCTTTTGCTACTTCACCTATCTGTGTTACTAATAAGGATTATGAATTCTCTGTTGATCCTGAAATTATTACTTTAGTTGAATTTGATCCTTTTTATGGCCTTGAATCTGAAACTGTTGTGGCACATCTTACCAAGTTGAATGATATAGCTACCCTGTTTACTAATGATGAGAAGTCTCGCTATTTTTATATCCTTAAGATATTTCCGTTCTTATTAAAGGGTGATGCTAAGACTTGGTACAATTCTCTTGCTCCTGGTTGTGTGCGTAGTCCCCAGGATATGATTTATTACTTCTCTGCTAAATATTTCCCTGCTCATAAGAAACAAGCTGCTGTTGGGGAACATAGTAATTTCAAAAATTTCCTACGCACATGCAAGATCATGGTGATGGCATAGCAACGAGAGGGGAGAGTGTTGTCCATGTACCCTCGTAGACCGTAAGCGGAAGCGTTATGACAACGCGGTTGATGTAGTCGTACGTCTTCACGATCCGACCGATCCAAGCACCGAACGTACGGCACCTCCGTGTTCAGCACACGTTCAGCTCGATGACGTTCCCCGGGCTCCAATCCAGCAAAGCGTCGGGGATGAGTTTCGTCAGCACGACGGCGTGGTGACGATGATGATGTTCTACCGGCGCAGGGCTTCACCTAAACTCCGCGACGATATGACCAAGGTGGAATATGGTGGAGGGGGGCATCGCACACGGCTAAGGAACGATCCGTAGATCAACTTGTGTTGTCGTGGGGTGCCCCCCTGCCCCCATATATAAAGGAGCAAGGGAGGAGGAGGCGGCCGGCTAAGGGAGGGCGCGCCAGGGAGGAGTCCTACTCCCACCGGGAGTAGGACACCCTCCTTTCCTAGTCCAACTAGGAGACCTTCCATGTAGTAGGAGTAGGAGAGAAGGAAAGGGAAGAGAGAAGGGAAGGAAGGAGGCGGTGCGGCCCCTCCCCCTAGTCCAATTTGGACTAGGCCTTGGGGGGGCGCGCGGCCTGCCCTAGGCAGCCCCTCTCTCTTTCCCGTATGGCCCAATAAGGCCCAATACTTCTCCCGGCGAATTCCCGTAACTCTCCGGTACTCCGAAAAATACCCGAATCACTCGGAACCTTTCCGAAGTCCGAATATAGTCGTCCAATATATCGATCTTTACATCTCGACAATTTCGAGACTCCTCGTTATGTCCCCGATCTCATACGGGACTCCGAACTCCTTCGGTACATCAAAACTCATAAACTCATAATATAACTGTCATCGTAACCTTAAGCGTGCGGACCCTACGGGTTCGAGAACTATGTAGACATGACCTAGAACTATTCTCGGTCAATAACCAATAGCGGAACCTGGATGCTCATATTGGCTCCTACATATTCTACGAAGATCTTTATCGGTCAAACCGCATAACAACATACGTTGTTCCCTTTGTCATCGGTATGTTACTTGCCCGAGATTCGATCGTCGGTATCCAATACCTAGTTCAATCTCGTTACCGGCAAGTCTCTTTACTCGTTACGTAATGCATCATCCGTAACTAACTCATTAGCTACATTGCTTGCAAGGCTTATAGTGATGTGCATTACCGAGAGGGCCCAGAGATACCTCTCCGACAATCGGAGTGACAAAACCTAATCTCGAAATACGCCAACCCAACATGTACCTTTGGAGACACCTGTAGTACTCCTTTATAATCACCCAGTTACGTTGTGACGTTTGGTAGCACCCAAAGTGTTCCTCCGGTAAACGGGAGTTGCATAATCTCATAGTTACAGGAACATGTATAAGTCATGAAGAAAGCAATAACAACATACTAAACGATCAAGTGCTAGGCTAACGGAATGGGTCAAGTCAATCACATCATTCTCCTAATGATGTGATCCCGTTAATCAAATGACAACTCTTTGTCCATGGTTAGGAAACATAACCATCTTTGATTAACGAGCTAGTCAAGTAGAGGCATACTAGTGACACTATGTTTGTCTATGTATTCACACATGTATTATGTTTCCGGTTAATACAATTCTAGCATGAATAATAAACATTTATCATGAAATAAGGAAATAAATAATAACTTTATTATTGCCTCTAGGGCATATTTCCTTCAGTCTCCCACTTGCACTAGAGTCAATAATCTAGTTCACATCGCTATGTGATTTAACACCAATATTCACATCTGCATGTGATTAATACCCATAGTTCACATCATCATGTGATCAACACCCAAAGGGTTTACTAGAGTCAATAATCTAGTTCACATCGCTATGTGATTAACACCCAAAGAGTACTAAGGTATGATCATGTTTTGCTCGTGAGAGAAGTTTAGTCAACGGGTCTGTCATATTCAGAGCCGTATGTATTTTGCAAATATTCTATGTCTACAATGCTCTGCACGGAGCTACTCTAGCTAATTGCTCCCACTTTCAATATGTATCCAGATTGAGACTTAGAGTCATCTGGATCAGTGTAAAAGCTTGCATCGATGTAACTTTTACGACGAACTCTTTTATCACCTCCATAATCGAGAAACATCTCCTTATTCCACTAAGGATATTTTGACCAATGTCCAGTGATCTACTCTTAGATCACTATTGTACTCCCTTGCCAAACCAGGGCAGAGTATACAATAGTTCTGGTCCATAGCATGGCATACTTTTATAGAACCTATGACTGATGCATAGGGAATGACTTTCATTCTCTTTCTATTTTCTGCCGTGGTCGGGATTTGAGTCTTACTCAATTTCATACCTTGCAACACAGGCAAGAACTCTTTCTTTGACTGTTCCATTTTGAACTACTTCAAAAATTTATCAAGGTATGTACTCATTGAAAAACTTATCAAGCGTCTTGATCTATCTATATAGATCTTGATGCTCAATATGTAAGCAGCTTCACCGAGGTCTTTCTTTGAAAGAAATCCTTTCAAACACTCCTTTATGCTTTGCAGAATAATTCTACATTATTTCCGATCAACAATATGTCATTCACATATACTTATCAGAAATGCTGTAGTGCTCCCACTCACTTTCTTGTAAATACAGGCTTCACCGTAAGTCTGTACAAAACTATATGCTTTGATCAACTTATCAAAGCGTATATTCCAACTCTGAGATGCTTGCACCAGTCCATTGATGAATCGCTGGAGCTTGCACATTTTGTTAGCACCTTTCGGATTCGACAAAAACTTCTGGTTGATCATATACAACTCTTCCTTTAAGAAAACCATTAAGGAATGCAGTTTTGACATCCATTTGCCAGATTTCATAAAATGTGGCAATTGCTAACATGATTCAGACAGACTTAAGCATCGATACGAGTGAGAAAATCTCATCGTATTCAACACCTTGAACTTGTCGAAAACCTTTCGCAACAAGTCGAGCTTAGTAGATAGTAACACTACTATCAGTGTCCGTCTTCCTCTTGAAGATCCATTTATTTAACATGGCTTGCTGATCATTGAGCAAGTCAATCAAAGTCCATACTTTGTTCTCATACATGGATCATATCTCAGATTTTATGGCCTCAAGCCATTTCGTGGAATCTGGGCTCATCATCGCTTCCTCATAGTTCGTAGGTTCATCATGGTCTAGTAACATGACTTCCAGAACATGATTACCGTACCACTCTGGTGCGGATCTTACTCTGGAAGACCTACGAGGTTTGGTAGTAACTTGATCTGAAGTTTCATGATCATCATCATTAACTTCCTCACTAATTGGTGTAGGAATCACTGGAACTGATTTCTGTGATGAACTACTTTCCAATAAGGGAGAAGGTACAATTACCTCATCAAGTTCTACTTTCCTCCCACTCACTTCTTTGAGAGAAACTCCTTCTCTAGAAAGGATCCATTCTTAGCAACGAATGTTTTGCCTTCGGATCTGTGATAGAAGGTGTACCCAACAGTTTCCTTTGGGTATTCTATGAAGACGCACTTCTCCGATTTGGGTTCGAGCTTATCAGGTTGAAAACCTTTTTCATATAAGCATCGCAACTCCAAACTTTAAGAAACGACAGCTTAGGTTTACTGCTAAACCATAGTTCATACGGTGTCGTCTCAACGGATTTAGATGGTGCCCTTTTAACGTGAATGCAGCTGTCTCTAATGCATAACCCCAAAACGATAGTGGTAAATCAGTAAGAGACATCATAGATCGCACCATATCCAATAAAGTGCGGTTACGACGTTCGGACACACCATAACGTTGTGGTGTTCCAGGTGGCGTGAGCTGTGAAACTATTCCACATTGTTTTAATTGAAGACCAAACTCGTAACTCAAATATTCGTCTCCGCGATCAGATCGCAGAAACTTTATTTTCTTGTTACGATGATTTTTCCACTTCACTCTGAAATTCTTTGAACCTTTCAACTATTTCAGACTTATGTTTCATCAAGTAGATATACCCATATCTGCTCAAATCATCTTGTGAAGGTCAGAAAATAACGATACTTGCCACGAGCATCAACACTCATTGGATCGCATACATCGGTATGTATTATTTCCAATAAGTCAGTAGCTTGTTCCATTGTTCCGGAGAACGGAGTTTTAGTCATCTTGCCCAAAAGGCACGGTTCGCAAGCATCAAAATGATTCATAACCAAGTGATTCCGAAAATCCATCTTTATGGAGTTTCTTCATGCGCTTTACACCGATATGACCCAAACGGCAGTGCCACAAATAAGTTGCACTATCATATCAACTTTGCATCTTTTGGCATCAATATTATGAATATGTGTATCACTACGATTGAGATCCAACAAACTATTTTCATTGGGTGTATGACCATCAAGGTTTTATTCATTTAAACAGAACAACAATTATTCTCTGATTTTAAATGAATAACCGTATTGCAATAAACATGATCAAATCATATTCATGCTCAACGCAAACGCCAAATAACATTTATTTAGGTTCAACACTAATCCCGAAAGTATAGGGAGTGTGCGATGATGATCATATCAATCTTGGAACTACTTCCAACACTCATCGTCACTTCACCCTCAACTAGTCTCTGTTTATTCTGCAACTCCCGTTTCGAGTTACTACTCTTAGCAACTGAACTAGTATCAAATACCAAGGGGTTGCTATAAACACTAGTAAAGTACACATCAATAGCATGTATATCAAATATACCTATGTTCACTTTGCCATCCTTCTTATCCGCAAAATACTTGGGGTAGTTCCACTTCCAGTGACCAGTCCCTTTGCAGTAGAATCACTTAGTCTTAGGCTTAGGTCCAGACTTGGGCTTCTTCACTTGAGCAGCAACTTCCTTGCTGTTCTTCTTGAAGTTCCCCTTCTTCCCTTTGCCCTTTTTCTTGAAACTAGTGATCTTGTCCACCATCAACACTTTGATGTTTTTCTTTGATTTCTACCTTCGCCGATTTTTGCATCGCGAAGAGCTTGGGAATTGTTTTTGTCATCCCTTGCATACTATAGTTCATCACGAAGTTCTAGTAACTTAGTGATGGTGACTAGAGAATTCTGTCAATCACTATCTTATCTGGAAGATTAACTCCCACTTGATTCAAGCGATTGAAGTACCCAGACAATCTGAGCACACGCTCACTAGTTGAGCGATTCTCCTCCATCTTTTAGCGATAGAACTTGTTGAAGACTGCATATCTCTCAACTCGGGTATTTGCTTGAAATATTAACTTCAACTCCTGGAACATCTCATATGGCCCATGACGTTCAAAACGTCTTTGAAGTCCCGATTCTAAGCCGTTAAGCATGGTGCACTAAACTATCAAGTAGTCATCATATTGAGCTAGCCAAACATTCATAACGTCTGCATCTGCTCCTGCAATAGGTTTGTCACCTAGCGGTGCATGAAGGACATAATTCTTCTGCGCAGCAATGAGGATAAACCTCAGATCACGGATCCAATCCGCATCATTGCTACTAACATTTTTCAACACAATTTTCTCTAGGAACATATCAAAATAAACATACGAAAGCAACAACGCAAGCTATTGATCTTACAACATAATTTGCAAAATACTACCAGGACTAAGTTCATGATAAATTTAAGTTCAATTAATCATATTACTTAAGAACTCCCACTTAGACAGACGTCTCTCGAGTTATCTAAGTGATCACGTGATCCAAATCAACTAAACCATAACCGATCATCACGTGAGATGGAGTAGTTTTCAATGGTGAACATCACTATGTTGATCATATCTACTATATGATTCACGCTCGACCTTTCGGTCTCCGTGCTCCGAGGCCATATCTGCATATGCTAGGCTCGTCAAGTTTAACCTGAGTATTCCGCGTGTGCAAAACTGGCTTGCACCCGTTGTAGATGGACGTAGAGCTTATCACACCCGATCATCACGTGGTGTCTGGGCACGACGAACTTTGGCAACAGTGCATACTCAGGGAGAATACTTCTTGATAATTAGTGAGAGATCATCTTATAATGCTACCGTCAAACAAAACAGAATAAGATGTATAACAGATAAACATCATATGCAATCAAAATATGTGACATGATATGGCCATGATCATCTTGCGCCTTTGATCTCCATTTCCAAAGTACTGTCATGATCTCTATCGTCACCGGCACGACACCATGATCTTCATCATCTTGATCTATATCAATGTGTCGTCACATGGTCGTCTCGCCAACTATTGCTCTTGCAACTATTGCTATTGCATAGCGATAAAGTAAAGCAATTATTTGGCACTTGCATCTTATGCAACAAAGAGACAACCATAGAGCTTCTGCCAGTTGCCGATAACTTCAACAAAACATGATCATCTCATACAACAACTTATATCTCATCACGTCTTGACCATATCACATCACAACATGCCCTGCAAAAACAAGTTAGACGTCCTCTACTTTGTTGTTGCAAGTTTTACGTGGCTGCTACGGGCTGAGCAAGAACCGTTCTTACCTACGCATCAAAACCACAACGATAGTTCGTCAAGTTGGTGCTGTTTTAACCTTCTCAAGGACCGGGCATAGCCACACTCGGTTCAACTAAAGTTGGAGAAACTGACACCCGCTAGTCACCTGTGTGCAAAGCACGGCGGTAAAACTAGTCTCGCGTAAGCGTACGCGTAATGTCGGTCCGGGCCGCTTCATCCAACAATACCGCCGAACCAAAGTATGACATGCTGGTAAGCAGTATGACTTGTATTACCCACAACTCACTTGTGTTCTACTCGTGCATATGACATCTATGCATAAAACCTGGCTCGGATGCCACTGTTGGGGAACGTAGTAATTTCAAAAATTTCCTACGCACATGCAAGATCATGGTGATGGCATAGCAACGAGAGGGGAGAGTGTTGTCCATGTACCCTCGTAGACCGTAAGCGGAAGCGTTATGACAACGCGGTTGATGTAGTCGTACGTCTTCACGATCCGACCGATCCAAGCGCCGAACGTACGGCACCTCCGTGTTCAGCACACGTTCAGCTCATTGACGTTCCCCGAGCTCCAATCCAGCAAAGCGTCGGGGATGAGTTCCGTCAGCACGACGGCATGGTGACGATGATGATGTTCTACCGGCGCAGGGCTTCACCTAAACTCCGCGACGATATGACCGAGGTTGAATATGGTGGAGGGGGGCATCGCACACGGCTAAGGAACAATCCGTAGATCAACTTGTGTTGTCGTGGGGTGCCCCCCTGCCCCCGTATATAAAGGAGCAAGGGAGGAGGAGGCGGCCGGCCAAGGGAGGGCGCGCCAGGGAGGAGTCCTACTCCCACTGGGAGTAGGACACCCTCCTTTCCTAGTCCAACTAGGAGACCTTCCATGTAGTAGGAGTAGGAGAGAAGGAAAGGGAAGAGAGGAGGGAAGGAAGGAGGGGGTGCGGCCCCTCCCCCTAGTCCAATTCGGACTAGGCCTTGGGGGGGCGCGCGGCCTGCCCTAGGCAGCCCCTCTCTCTTTCCCGTATGGCCCAATAAGGCCAGATACTTCTCCCGGCGAATTCCCGTAACTCTCTGGTACTCCGAAAAATACCCGAATCACTCGGAACCTTTCCGAAGTCCGAATATAGTCGTCCAATATATTGATCTTTACGTCTCGACCATTTCGAGACTCCTCGTTATGTCCCCGATCTCATCCGGGACTCCGAACTCCTTCGGTACATCAAAACTCATAAACTCATAATATAACTGTCATCGTAACCTTAAGCGTGCGGACCCTACGGGTTCGAGAAATATGTAGACATGACCTAGAACTATTCTCGGTCAATAACCAATAGCGGAACCTGGATGCTCATATTGGCTCCTAAAATTCTATGAAGATCTTTATCGGTCAAACCGCATAACAATATACGTTGTTCCCTTTGTCATCGGTATGTTACTTGCCCGAGATTCGATCGTCGGTATCCAATACCTTGTTCAATCTCGTTACTGGCAAGTATCTTTACTGTTGGAGAACATAGTAATTTCAAAAAATTTCCTACGCACACGCAAGATCATGGTGATGGCATAGCAACGAGAGGGGAGAGTGTTGTCCATGTACCCTCGTAGACCGTAAGCGGAAGCGTTATGATAACGCGGTTGTTGTAGTCATACGTCTTCACGATCCGACCGATCCAAGCACCGAATGTACGGCACCTCCGAGTTCAGCACACGTTCAGCTCGATGACGATCCCCGGGCTCCGATCCAGCAAAGCTTCGGGGAAGAGTTCCGTCAGCACGACGGCGTGGTGACGATGATGATGTTCGACCGGTGCAGGACTTCACCTAAACTCCGCGACGATATGACCGAGGTGGAATATGGTGGAGGGGGGCACCGCACATGGCTAAGGAACGATCCGTAGATCAACTTGTGTGTCTTTGGGGTGCCCCTGCCCCCGTATATAAATGAGGGAGGGGGAGGCCGGCCGGCCCTTGTTGGGCGCGCCAGGAGGAGGAGTCCTCCTCCTAGTAGGAGTAGGACTCCTCCTTTCCTACTCCTACTAGGAGGGGAAGGAAGGGGGAGAGGAGGGGAAGGAAAGAGGGGGGCGCCGCCCCCCCCCCTCCTAGTACAATTCGGAACAGAGGGAGAGGGGGCGCGCGGCCCTTCCTGGCCGCCCCTCTCTCTTCCCACCAAGGCCCATGTGGCCCATTAACTCTCCGGGGGGGGGGGGGGGGGGGGGGTTCGGTAACCCTCCGACACTCCGGTTTTCTCCGAAATCACCCGGAACACTTCCTGTGTCCGAATATAGTCGTCCAATATATCAATATTTATGTCTCGAGCATTTCGAGACTCCTCGTCATGTCCGTGATCACATCCGGGACTCCGAACAAACTTCGGTACATCAAAACTTGTAAACTCATAATAAAACTGTCATCGTAACGTTAAGCGTGCGGACCCTACGGGTTCGAGAACTATGTAGACATGACCTAGAACTATTCTTGGTCAATAACCAATAGTGGAACCTGGATGCCCATATTGGTTCCTACATATTCTACGAAGATCTTTATCGGTCAAACCGCATAACAACATACATTGTTCCCTTTGTCATCGGTATGTTACTTGCCCGAGATTTGATCGTCGGTATCCAATACCTAGTTCAGTCTCATTACCGGCAAGTCTCTTTACTCGTTTGTAACACATCATCTTATAACTAACTCATTAGTTACAATGCTTGCAAGGCTTAGGTGATGAGTATTACCGAGAGGGCCCAGAGATACCTCTCCGACAATCGGAGTGACAAAACCTAATCTCGAATTATGCCAACCCAACATGTACCTTCGGAAACACCTGTAGAGCACCTTTATAATCACCCAGTTACGTTGTGACGTTTGGTAGCACACAAAGTGTTCTTCCGGTAAACGGGAGTTGCACAATCTCATAGTTGCAGGAACTTTGTATAAGTCATGAAGAAAGCAATAGCAACATACTAAACGATCAAGTGCTAGGCTAACGGAATGGGTCATGTCAATCACATCATTCTCCTAATGATGTGATCCCATTAATCAAATGACAACACATGTCTATGGTTAGGAAACATAACCATCTTTGATTAATGAGCTAGTCAAGTAGAGGCATACTAGTGACTTTATGTTTGTCTATGTATTCACACATGTATCATGTTTCCGGTTAATACAATTCTAGCATGAATAATAAACATTTATCATGATATGAGGAAATAAATAATAACTTTATTATTGCCTCTAGGGCATATTTCCTTCAGTCTCCCACTTGCACTAGAGTCAATAATCTAGATTACATAGTAATGATTCTAACACCCATGGAGTCTTGGTGCTGATCATGTTTTGCTCGTGAGAGAGGCTTAGTCAACGGGTCTGCAACATTCAGATCCGTATGTATCTTGCAAATCTCTATGTCTCCCACTTGGACTTGGTCCCGAATGGAATTGAAGCGTCTCTTGATGTGCTTGGTCCTCTTGTGAAATCTGGATTCCTTTGCCAAGGCAATTGCACCAGTATTGTCACAGAAGATCTTCATTGGTCCCGATGCACTAGGTATGACACCTAGATCGGAAATGAACTCCTTCATCCAGACTCCTTCATTTGCTGCTTCCGAAGCAGCTATGTACTCCGCTTCACATGTAGATCCCGCTACGACGCTTTGTTTAGAACTGCACCAACTTACAGCTCCACCGTTTAATAAAAACACGTATCCGGTTTGCGATTTAGAATCGTCCGGATCAGTGTCAAAGCTTGCATCGACGTAACCGTTTACGACTAGCTCTTTGTCACCTCCATATACGAGAAACATATCCTTAGTCCTTTTCAGGTATTTCAGGATGTTCTTGACCGCTGTCCAGTGATCCACTCCTGGATTACTTTGGTACCTTCCTGCCAAGCTTATTGCTAAGCATACGTCAGGTCTGGTACACAGCATTGCATACATGATAGAGCCTATGGCTGAAGCATAGGGAACATTTTTCATTTTCTCTCTATCTTCTGCTGTGGTCGGGCATTGAGTTTGACTCAACTTCACACCTTGTAGCACAGGCAAGAATCCTTTCTTTGCCTGATCCATTTTGAACTTTTTCAAAATTTTGTCAAGGTATGTGCTTTGTGAAAGTCCTATTAAGCGTCTTGATCTATCTCTATAGATCTTGATGCCCAATATGTAAGCAGCTTCACCGAGGTCTTTCATTGAAAAACTTTTATTCAAGTATCCTTTTATGCTATCCAGAAATTCTATATCATTTCCAATTAATAATATGTCATCTACATATAAAATTAGAAATGCTACAGAGCTCCCACTCACTTTCTTGTAAATACAGGCTTCTCCAAAAGTCTGTATAAAACCATATGCTTTGATCACACTATCAAAGCGTTTATTCCAACTCCGAGATGCTTGCACCAGTCCATAAATGGAACGCTGGAGCTTGCACACTTTGTCAGCACCTTTTGGATCAACAAAACCTTCCGGCTGCATCATATACAACTCTTCTTCTAGAAATCCATTCAAGAATGCAGTCTTGACATCCATTTGCCAAATTTCATAATCATGAAATGCAGCAATAGCTAACATGATTCGGACGGACTTAAGCATCGCTACGGGTGAGAAAGTCTCATCGTAGTCAACCCCTTGAACTTGTCGAAAACCTTTTGCAACAAGTCGAGCTTTATAGACAGTTATATTACCATCAGCGTCAGTCTTCTTCTTAAAGATCCATTTATTCTCAATGGCTTGCCGATCATCGGGCAAGTCAACCAAAGTCCATACTTTGTTTTCATACATGGATCCCATCTCAGATTTCATGGCTTCTAGCCATTTTGCGGAATCCGGGCTCATCATCGCTTCCTCATAGTTCGTAGGTTCATCATGGTCAAGTAACATGACTTCCAGAATAGGATTACCGTACCACTCTGGTGCGGATCTTACTCTGGTAGACCTACGAGGTTCAGTAGAAACTTGATCTGAAGTTTCATGATCATTATCATTAGCTTCCTCACTAATTGGTGTAGTTGTCACAGGAACCGGTTCTCGTGATGAACTACTTTCCAATAAGGGAGTAGATACAGTTATCTCATCAAGTTCTACTTTCCTCCCACTCACTTCTTTCGAGAGAAACTCCTTCTCTAGAAAGGATCCATTCTTAGCAACGAATGTCTTGCCTTCGGATCTGTGATAGAAGGTGTACCCAATAGTCTCTTTTGGGTATCCTATGAAGACACATTTCTCCGATTTAGGTTCGAGCTTATCTGGTTGAAGTTTCTTCACATAAGCATCGCAGCCCCAAACTTTAAGAAACGACAACTTTGGTTTCTTGCCAAACCACAGTTCATAAGGCGTCGTCTCAACGGATTTTGATGGTGCCCTATTTAACGTGAATGCGGCCGTCTCTAAAGCATAACCCCAAAATGATAGCGGTAAATCAGTAAGAGACATCATAGATCGCACCATATCAAGTAAAGTACGATTACGACGTTCGGACACACCATTTCGTTGTGGTGTTCCAGGTGGCGTGAGTTGCGAAACTATTCCACATTGTTTCAAGTGTAGGCCAAACTCATAACTCAAATATTCTCCTCCACGATCAGATCGTAGAAACTTTATTTTCTTGTTACGATGATTTTCCACTTCACTCTGAAATTCTTTGAACTTTTCAAATGTTTCAGACTTGTGTTTCATCAAGTAGATATACCCATATCTGCTCAAATCATCTGTGAAGGTGAGAAAATAACGATACCCGCCGCGAGCCTCAACATTCATTGGGCCACAAACATCAGTATGTATGATTTCCAACAAATCAGTTGCTCGCTCCATAGTTCCGGAGAACGGCGTTTTAGTCATCTTGCCCATAAGGCACGGTTCGCAAGTACCAAGTGATTCATAATCAAGTGATTCCAAAAGTCCATCAGTATGGAGTTTCTTCATGCGCTTTACACCGATATGACCCAAACGGCAGTGCCACAAATAAGTTGCACTATCATTATTAACTCTGCATCTTTTGGTTTCAACACTATGAATATGTGTATCACTACTATCGAGATTTAATAAAAATAGACCACTCTTCAAGGGTGCATGACCATAAAAGATATTACTCATATAAATAGAACAACCATTATTCTCTGATTTAAATGAATAACCGTCTCGCATCAAACAAGATCCAGATATAATGTTCATGCTCAACGCTGGCACCAAATAACAATTATTCAGGTCTAAAACTAATCCCGAAGGTAGATGTAGAGGTAGCGTGCCGACCGCGATCACATCGACTTTGGAACCGTTTCCCACGCGCATCGTCACCTCGTCCTTGGCCAGTGCTCGCTTATTCCGTAGTCCCTGTTTCGAGTTGCAAATATTAGCAACAGAACCAGTATCAAATACCCAGGTGCTACTACGAGCTCTAGTTAGGTACACATCAATAACATGTATATCACATATACCTTTGTTCACTTTGCCATCCTTCTTATCCGCCAAATACTTGGGGCAGTTCCGCTTCCAGTGACCAGTCTGCTTGCAGTAGAAGCACTCAGTTTCAGGCTTAGGTCCAGACTTGGGTTTCTTCTCTTGAGCAGCAACTTGCTTGCTGTTCTTCTTGAAGTTCCCCTTCTTCTTCCCTTTGCCCTTTTTCTTGAAACTAGTGGTCTTGTTGACCATCAACACTTGATGCTCCTTCTTGATTTCTACCTCCGCAGCTTTTAGCATTGCGAAGAGCTCGGGAATAGTCTTGTTCATCCCTTGCATATTATAGTTCATCACAAAGCTCTTGTAGCTTGGTGGCAGTGATTGGAGAATTCTGTCAATGACGCTATCATCCGGAAGATTAACTCCCAGTTGAATCAAGTGATTATTATACCCAGACATTTTGAGTATATGTTCACTGACAGAACTATTCTCCTCCATCTTGCAGCTGTAGAACTTATTGGAGACTTCATATCTCTCAATCCGGGCATTTGCTTGAAATATTAACTTCAACTCCTGGAACATCTCATATGCTCCATGACGTTCAAAACGTCGTTGAAGACCCGGTTCTAAGCCGTAAAGCATGGCACACTGAACTATAGAGTAGTCATCAGCTTTGCTCTGCCAGACGTTCTTAACGTCGTCAGTTGCATCAGCAGCAGGCCTGGCACCCAGCGGTGCTTCCAGGACGTAACTTTTCTGTGCAGCAATGAGGATAATCCTCAGGTTACGGACCCAGTCCGTGTAATTGCTACCATCATCTTTCAACTTTGCTTTCTCAAGGAACGCATTAAAATTCAACGGAACAACAGCACGAGCCATCTATCTACAAACAAACATAGACAAGCAAAATACTATCAGGTACTAAGTTCATGATAAATTTAAGTTCAATTAATCATATTACTTAAGAACTCCCACTTAGACAGACATCTCTCTAGTCATCTAAGTGATCACGTGATCCAAATCAACTAAACCATAACCGATCATCACGTGAGATGGAGTAGTTTTCAATGGTGAACATCACTATGTTGATCATATCTACTATATGATTCACGCTCGACCTTTCGGTCTCCGTGTTCCGAGGCCATATCTGCATATGCTAGGCTCGTCAAGTTTAACCTGAGTATTCCGCGTGTGCAAAACTGTCTTGCACCCGTTGTAGATGGACGTAGAGCTTATCACACCCGATCATCACGTGGTGTCTGGGCACGACGAACTTTGGCAACGGTGCATACTCAGGGAGAACACTTCTTGATAATTTTAGTGAGAGATCATCTTAAAATGCTACCGTCAATCAAAGCAAGATAAGATGCATAAAGGATAAACATCACATGCAATCAATATAAGTGATATGATATGGCCATCATCATCTTGTGCTTGTGATCTCCATCTCGAAGCACCGTCATGATCACCATCGTCACCGGCGCGACACCTTGATCTCCATCGTAGCATCGTTGTCGTCTCGCCAACTATTGCTTCTACGACTATCGCTACCGCTTAGTGATAAAGTAAAGCAATTACAGGGCGTTTGCATTTCATACAATAAAGCGACAACCATATGGCTCCTGCCAGTTGCCGATAACTTCGGTTACAAAACATGATCATCTCATACAATAAAATATAGCATCACGTCTTGACCATATCACATCACAACATGCCCTGCAAAAACAAGTTAGACGTCCTCTACTTTGTTGTTGCAAATTTTACGTGGCTGCTACGGGCTTAGCAAGAACCGTTCTTACCTACGCATCAAAAACCACAACGATAGTTTGTCAAGTTGGTGCTGTTTTAACCTTCGCAAGGACCGGGCGTAGCCACACTCGATTCAGCTAAAGTGAGAGAGACAGACACCCGCCAGTCACCTTTAAGCACGAGTGCTCGTAACGGTGAAACCAGTCTCGCGTAAGCGTACGCGTAATGTCGGTCCGGGCCGCTTCATCTCACAATACCGCCGAACCAAAGTATGACATGCTGGTAAGCAGTATGACTTGTATCGCCCACAACTCACTTGTGTTCTACTCGTGCATATGACATCTACGCATAAAACCAGGCTCGGATGCCACTGTTGGGGAACGTAGTAATTTCAAAAAACTTCCTACGCACACGCAAGATCATGGTGATGGCATAGCAACGAGAGGGGAGAGTGTTGTCCATGTACCCTCGTAGACCGTAAGCGGAAGCGTTATGACAACGCGGTTGATGTAGTCGTACGTCTTCACAATCCGACCGATCCAAGCACCGAACGTACGGCACCTCCGAGTTCAGCACACGTTCAGCTCAATGACGATCCCCGGGCTCCGATCCAACAAAGCTTCGGGGAAGAGTTCCGTCAGCACGACGGCATGGCGACGATGATGATGTTCGACCGGCGCAGGGATTCGCCTAAACTCCGCGACGATATGACCGAGGTGGAATATGGTGGAGGGGGGCACCGCACACGGCTAAGGAACGATCCGTAGATCAACTTGTGTGTCTTTGGGGTGCCCCCTGCCCCCGTATATAAAGGAGGGAGGGGGGAGGCTGGCCGGCCCTTGTTGGGCGCGCCAGGAGGAGGAGTCCTCCTCCTAGTAGGAGTAGGACTCCTCCTTTCCTACTCCTACTAGGAGGGGAAGGAAGGGGGAGAGGAGGGGAAGGAAAGAGGGGGGCGCCACCCCCCTCCTAGTCCAATTCGGACCAGAGGGAGAGGGGGAGCGCGGCCCTTCCTGGCCGCCCCTCTCTCTTCCCACCAAGGCCCATGTGGCCCATTAACTCTCCGGGGGGGGGGGGTTCGGTAACCCTCCGGCACTCCGGTTTTCTCCGAAATCACCCGAAGCACTTCCGGTGTCCGAATATAGTCGTCCAATATATCAATCTTTATGTCTCAACCATTTCGAGACTCCTCGTCATGTCCGTGATCACATCCGGAACTCCGAACAAACTTCGGTACATCAAAACTTGTAAACTCATAATAAAACTGTCATCGTAACGTTAAGCGTGCGGACCCTACGGGTTCGAGAACTATGTAGACATGACCTAGAACTATTCTCGGTCAATAACCAATAGCGGAACCTGGATGCCCATATTGGTTCCTACATATTCTACGAAGATCTTTATCGGTCAAACCGCATAACAACATACGTTGTTCCCTTTGTCATCGGTATGTTACTTGCCCGAGATTTGATCGTCGGTATCCAATACCTAGTTCAATCTCGTTACCGGCAAGTCTCTTTACTCGTTCTGTAACACATCATCTTATAACTAACTCATTAGTTACAATGCTTGCAAGGCTTAGGTGATGAGTATTACCGAGAGGGCCCAGAGATACCTCTCCGACAATCGGAGTGACAAAACCTAATCTCGAATTATGCCAACCCAACATGTACCTTCGGAAACACCTGTAGAGCACCTTTATAATCACCCAGTTACGTTGTGACGTTTGGTAGCACACAAAGTGTTCTTCCGGTAAACGTGAGTTGCACAATCTCATAGTTGCAGGAACTTTGTATAAGTCATGAAGAAAGCAATAGCAACATACTAAACGATCAAGTGCTAGGCTAACGGAATGGGTCATGTCAATCACATCATTCTCCTAATGATGTGATCCCATTAATCAAATGACAACACATGTCTATGGTTAGGAAACATAACCATCTTTGATTAATGAGCTAGTCAAGTAGAGGCATACTAGTGACTTTATGTTTGTCTATGTATTCACACATGTATCATGTTTCCGGTTAATACAATTCTAGCATGAATAATAAACATTTATCATGATATGAGGAAATTAATAATAACTTTATTATTGCCTCTAGGGCATATTTCCTTCATTTACTCGTTACCTAATGCATCATTCCGTAACTAACTCATTAGCTACATTGCTTGCAAGGCTTATAGTGATGTGCATTACCAAGAGGGCCCAGAGATACCTCTCCGACAATCGGAGTGACAAAACATAATCTCGAAATACGCCAACCCAACATGTACCTTTGGAGACACCTGTAGTACTCCTTTATAATCACCCAGTTACGTTGTGACGTTTGGTAGCACCCAAAGTGTCCCTCTGGTAAACGGGAGTTGCATAATCTCATAGTTACAGGAACATGTATAAGTCATGAAGAAAGCAATAGCAACATACTAAATGATCAAGTGCTAGGCTAACGGAATGGGTCAAGTCAATCACATCATTCTCCTAATGATGTAATCCCGTTAATCAAATGACAACTCTTTTGTCCATGGCTAGGAAACATAACCATCTTTGATAAACGAGCTAGTCAAGTAGAGGCATACTAGTGACACTATGTTTGTCTATGTATTCACACATGTATTATGTTTCCGGTTAATACAATTCTAGCATGAATAATAAACATTTATCATGAAATAAGGAAATAAATAATAACTTTATTATTGCCTCTAGGGCATATTTCCTTCAGTTGCCTTGCGGGAAATATATAATTTTATGCAAATCAAAGAAGAGAGTCTCCCACAAGCTTGGGGGAGGCTTCTCCATTAACTTAATGCTTTGCCTGATCATCCTCTTAAGAAAAATGAAATACTTGATATCTTTTATAATTGACTAACCGATGCTTCCAAGGACTACTTGGATAGTTGTGCTGGTTGTGTTTTCAGGGAAAGAACAGTCGACGAAGCTAAAATATTATTGAATAATATGTTGACTAATGAAAATAATTGGACTCTTCCCGAGCCCATTCCTGAAGTGATTCCTGAACCAATTGAGCCAACTCCTGAGCCTATTCCTAAACCCACTCCGAAGAAGAGAGGTGTTTTATTTCTCAGTCCCGAAGATATGCAAGAGGCAAAGAAATCAATGAAAGAAAAAGGTATTAAAGCTGAAGATTTTAAGAACTTACCTCCTATTGAAGAAATACATGGTCTAAATATACTGCTTGTTGAAGAACCATATTGTCTTGATGACCCGACACAGGTAGTAAAGGTAAATTCTCTCTATAGATATGATAAAGTTGAAATCCCCTCTACTAAATTTCATAGCCCATGCTTAGATGAATTTGATGACTTTATGGCTAGACAAGAAAGTTTTAATGCTTATGTTGGTAGAGAGTTAAAGAATAATGCTTTCGAGATAGGACGTGTAAGTGATAATATGGCTAGAGTTGAAGATGAACTTCACCTCATTAGCAAATATGCTTCTATGGTTGCTACTCAAGCTGAGCAAGTGCTTAAAGCTCAAAATGATTTGCTTGAGGAATTAAATAATAAAATGACTTTGCTGTTAGAGTGGCTACTAGAACTGGTAGAATGACTCAGGAACCTTTGTATCCTGAAGGCCACCCTAAGAGAATCGAGCAAGATTCTCAGAGAAATAATTTAGAGGCACCTAGTTCTTCTAAAAAGAAGAAAAAGAAAAACGATAGAACTTTGCATGCTTCTAGTGAACCTACTGTAGACACACCTGAGAATCCCAATGATATTTCTATTTCTGATGCTGAAACACAATCAGGTGATGAACATGAACCTAGTGATAATGTTAATGATAATGTTCATGTTGATGCTCAACCTAGCAAAAACAATGATGTAGAGATTGAACCTGCTGTTGATCTTGATAACCCACAATCAAAGAATCAACGTTATGATAAGAGAGATTTTGTTGCTAGGAAGCACGGTAAAGAAAGAGAACCATGGGTTCAGAAACCCATGCCCTTTCCTCCTAAACCATCCAAGTCAAAGGATGATGAGGATTTTGAGCGCTTTGCTGAAATGATTAGACCTATTTTCTTACGTATGCGCTTAACTGATATGCTGAAAGTAAATCCTTATGCTAAGTATATGAAGGATATCATTACAAATAAAAGAAAGATACCGGAAGCTGAAATTTCCACCATGCTTGCTAATTACACTTTTAAGGGTGGAATACCAAAGAAACTTGGAGATCCGGGGGTACCAACTATACCATGCTCCATTAAAAGAAATTATGTTAGAACTGCTTTATGTGATCTTGGAGCCGGTGTTAGTGTTATGCCTCTCTCTTTATATCGTAGACTTGAATTGAATAAGTTGACACCTACTGAAATATCTTTGCAAATGGCTGATAAATCAACTGCTATACCTGTCGGTATTTGTGAGGATGTGCCTGTTGTGGTTGCAAATGTCACTATCTTAACGGACTTTGTTATTCTTGATATTCCCGAGGACGATAGTATGTCTATTATCCTTGGTAGACCTTTTCTTAATACTGCAGGGGCTGTTATTGATTGCAACAAAGGCAATGTCACTTTTCATGTTAATGGTAATGAGCATACGGTACACTTTCCGAGGAAACAATCTCAAGTTCATAGCATCAATTCTATTGAAAAAGTTCCAACTATTATTTTTGGAGGTTTTGAATTTCCTCTCCCTACTGTCAAGAAAAAGTATGATATTCTTATTGTTGGGGATTTTCATATCCCCGTTGAGGTAACTTAGTGTTATTCGAAATTTCTCCGGTTCCGTGTTATTCGGAATAAGTTTGTTAACAAGACTTGATCAACCTTGTTAGTGGATTCATTTTGATGATCACGAGATGGATAAAACTAGAAGGCACAACCGTCTGTACCCTCTTTTTACTTTCTGTTATTTAGAATAAATAAAGCAAAAATAGTATTATCCGTCTGTTTTCTGAATTATCCGTGCATTAAAAAATAGTCCGAAAATAAAAGTGCTCCAAATGCCCTGCAAATTTAGTATGATTTTTTCTGGAATATTTGAGGATTTTAGGCACTAAAATCACTGCAGGAGGGGCAAGCACCAGGCCACGAGAGTGGAGGGCGACCCCCCCTATAGGGCGCGCCCCCTATCTCGTGGGCCCCTGGTGGCCCCCTCCACTTATGCCAGCACCCACACACTTCATCTTCCACCCAAAAAAATCTCCATCCAGCTCAAGCACGAGTTCTAGCTCGTTTTGCTGCGATTTTCAATCTCCTTGCTCAAAGCTCCATTCACAAAACTGCTTGGGGAGATTGTTGCTTGTTATGTGACTCCTCCATTGGTCCAATTAGTTTCTGTTCTAGTGCTTTATTCATTGCAAATTTTTGCTGCATAGGTGACCTTGTTCTTGAGCTTGCATGTTAAATTTTTGAGGTCCCAAACAATTCCAATGCATGATATAGGCTCTAGGCACTTGTAGGAGTAGTTCCTATCAATCTTGTTTAGTTTTATGCACTTTTATTTTGAAGTTACTAAAAAATTCAGATTTATTTCAGAAAAAGAAATATGCTTAGAAGAATGTACCAAGGTGGTTCCTCGGTGAAGAAAGGACCCAAGATTGCTATACGTGAGCAAGATGTTGCATTACCGTGGGATGCGAATGTACGAGCTTGTGAGTGGCCATCCGATGATTTTATGGTCAGAGCAGGCTTTAAGGAGGAATTTGACGCGTATGTGCGTAATGCTGAGCTGGAGGACTTCTTATAAGATAAGTGTCCTCAGTACTATCAATTGACTGATTCCTTTGTGCGGAGGTTTAAATATAACAGTGTGCGTAATTCTCCTAGTGTCATATTTGATATTTATGATACATCTTATACCATGGATTTAGTGGATTTCACAACTGCTTGCAAACTCCCGCAGTGGGGTAATATTAATGATCCTTACAAATCTGAATTTAGAGATTTTCTTGCTAGTATTACTGTGGGAGAATCTACGGACATAGCACAAGCTACCATAGGGAGCATTCATTTTCTTGCTATACATTATTTTACTCTCTTCATTGGTAGATGTATTAATGGTAAGGATGAAGCATGTCACATATGTGTCCCTGATATGTTTGTCCTCAAGAGTGCTGTGTTAGGTTATAAAGGTTATAACTTGGGGGAAATAGTTGCACGTAGGTTGCAGAATAATAGTAGAAAGGGAGATTTATTTGGAGGAATTTATGCGACCCGTGTAGCTAATTATCTTGGCATAGCCCCACGAGAGGGAGGTACGATAATACCTCCTGTTTATTTGGATAAAGAAGCTATGTTTAGTCATCATTTTCTTGAGAGGAATGAACAATTCCTCCATCATCGACTAATCTATGACAGATGCAACATCGTCCATGTTACTCTTCTTGCTCCCTACCTTTTTGATTATCAGGCAAAAGGAAGATATGTTGTCACCGGGGAGGAAGCAGCTGAATACGAGAGGGGAGTGGAGGCAAGTCGCCAACACGCTGCAGTTCAGGAGGTGGTTGCCGCTACATCTCAGTACCACCCTGGTTTCACTTATGGATATCAGCCAGGTGATCCTTGGTATTAGACCAACTTAGGCCAAAAGCCTAAGCTTGGGGGAGTACGTATTTCTCACCGACCTTACATTCATGTTCACATACTAGTCGTCGGTGCTCATACTCTTTCATTGTATTATTCATGCTAGTTTAAATTTTTTTTCTAGTTTTCTTCTTGTGTGTTTGATAAACCTTGAGAAAAACAAAAAATTAGTTAGTTTAATTTCCATGCTTGTAGTAGAAATTAAAATGAAAACCCAAAAAGATTTCTAGTTCTTCTTCTTTCTTGTTGGGAGCTTTCCCGTGTAAATAGTTTTCTTTTCTTTTCTTTCCTTTGGGGGTCGAGAAGACCATATTGAAAATGCTTAGTGGCTCTCATATGCATGATTGTTTATTTAATTTAGAGCCCATATTATCTTGTCTTCTCTTTTGAGTTGAATGCTTGCAGATTCCAGCTTAGTCCAATGCACATGCACTCTTATTATTATACACATCGTTCGGCCGTGCAAGTGAAAGGCAATAATGACGATATATGATGGACTTATTGGGATGAGAAAAGCTGGTATGAACTCGACCTCTCTTGTTTTTGTAAATATGATGAGTTCATCGTTTCTGAGTCAGCTATTATGAAGTAAACATATTTGCAATGACATTTAGAGATTATAGTTGCTTGTGCCATGCTTGATTAGCTATGAGTTATAATGGTTTACCTTGCGTGCCAACATGCTATTAGAATGATTATGATGTGGTATGATGGGATGGTATCCTCCTTTAAATGAATTGAGTGACTCGACTTGGCACATGTTCACGCATGTAGTTGAAACAAATCAACATAGCCTTCACGATATTTATGTTCATGGTGGATTATATCCTACTCATGCTTGTATTCGGTGTGAATTAATTTTAATGCATGTTTATGACTGTTGTCGCTCTCTCAGTTGGTCGCTTCCCAGTCTTTTGCTAGCCTTCACCTGTACTAAGCGGGAATACTGCTTGTGCATCCAAACTCCTTAAACCCCAAAGTTGTTCCATATGAGTCCACTATACCTTCCTATATGCGGTATTTACCTGCCGTTCCAAGTAAATTTGTATGTGCCAAACTCCAAACCTTCAAATGAAATTCTGTTTTGTATGCTCGAGCAGCTCATGTTACAACTAGGGCTGCCTATATCTTCCATGCTAGGTGGGTTATTCTCAAGAGGAGTGGACTCCGCTCCTCATTCACGAGAAAGGGCCGGTAACCGGGATGCCCAGTCCCATGATCCAAAAAGATCAAAGCAAATCAAAATAATTAAACAAAACTCCCCCAGGGCTGTTGTTAGTTGGAGGCACTCGTTGTTTCGAGCAAGCCATGGATTGATGCTTGTTGGTGGTTGGGGGAGTATAAACCTTTACCATTCTGTTTGGGAACTGCCTATAATGCATGTAGTATGGAAGATACAACCATCTCATAGTTGTTGCGTTGACAGTGAAAGTATGCCGCTCAAAATGTTATTCAATCTCTATTTTAAAATCGAGCTCTGGCACCTCTACAAATCCCTGCTTCCCTCTGCGAAGGGCCTATCTATTTACTTTTATGTTGAGTCATCACCCTTCTTATTAAAAGCACCCGCTGGAGAGCACACTGTCATTTGCATTCATTACTATTGGTTTATATTGGGTATGACTTGACTGGATCTCTTTTACCATGAATTACAATGTTTAGTCAGTCATCTTTAAAGGTGCTCTGCATTTATGTTTTGCGGTCTCAGAAAGGGCTAGCGAGATACCATTTTGTTATATTATGTTATGATTGTTTTGAGAAAGTGTTGCCATCCAAGTTCTATTATTATGGCTCGCTAGCTGATTATGCTATTGATATGAGTAAGTGTGAGACCTAGGTGTTATTGTTAGTATGGTTAGTTCTTAGTATTTGCTGAACTTGAATGATGGCTTTTCATGTTTACAACAACAAGAGCAAACAGAGTTTGTAAATTTTTTTCTTTATCACTTTCAGTTTATCAACTGAATTGCTTGAGGACAAGTAAAGGTTTAAGCTTGGGGGAGTTGATATGTCTCCAACGTATCTACTTTTCCAAACACTTTTACCCTTGTTTTGGACTCTAACTTGCATGATTTGAATGAAACTAACACGGACTGATGCTGTTTTCAGCAGAACTGCCATGATGTTGTTTTATGTGTAGAAAAGAAAAGTTCTAGGAATGTCCTGAAAATCCACGGAGGCACTTTTTGGAATTAATAAGAATTTCTAGGCGAAAGAAATACACCAGGGGGCCCAGGTCCTGTCCATGAGACAGGGGGCGCGCCCCCCTATCTCGTGGGCCCCCTGGACCTCCATCGACCTCAACTCCAACTCCATATATTCCGTCTCGCAGAGAAAAAAACCCAGAGAGAAAGTTTCATCGCGTTTTACGACACAGAGCCGCCACCAAGCCCTAATCTCTCTCGGGAGGGCTAATCTGGAGTCCGTTCAGGGCTCCGAAGAGGGGGATTCATCGCCGTCGTCATCATCAACCATCCTCCATCACCAATTTCATGATGCTCACCACTGTGCGTGAGTAATTCCATTGTAGGCTTGCTGGACAATGATGGGTTGGATGAGATTTACCATGTAATCAAGTTAGTTTTGTTAGGGTTTGATCCCTAGTATCCACTGTGTTCTGAGATTGATGTTGCTATGACTTTGCTATGCTTAATGCTTGTCACTAGGGCCCGAGTGCCATGATTTCAGATTTGAACCTATTATGTTTTCATGAATATATGTGTGTTCTTGATCTTATCTTGCAAGTCTATAGTCACCTATTATGTGTTATGATCCGACAACCCCGAAGTGACAATAATTGGGATACTTCTCGGTGATGACCGTAGTTTGAGGAGTTCATGTATTCACTATGTGTTAATGCTTTGGTCCGGTTCTCTATTAAAAGGAGGCCTTGATATCCCTTAGTTTCCACTAGGACCATGCTGCCACGGGAGGGTAGGACAAAAGATGTCATGCAAGTTCTTTTCCATAAGCACGTATGACTATTTACGGAATACATGCCTACATTACATTGATGAATTGGAGCTAGTTCTGTGTCACCCTATGTTATAGCTATTACATGAGGAATGGCATCCGACATAATTATCCATCACTGATCCATTGCCTACGAGCTTTTTCATATATTCTTCTTCGCTTATTTACTTTTACCTTGCTACTGTTACAACTACTACAAAAACCCAAAAACTATTATCTTTACTTTTGCTACCGTTACCTTTATTATCATACCACCTTTGCTACTAAATACTCTGCTGCAGATACTAAGTTATCCAGGTGTGGTTGAATTGACAACTCAACTGCTAATACTCAAGAATATTCTTTGGCTCCCCTTGTGTCGAATCAATAAATTTGGGTTGTACTTCACCCTCGAAAGCTGTTGCGATCCCCTACACTTGTGGGTTATCATCCTCCGGCGGGTTACCAATGAAACCGCAAGTCCGTCCGGGTCATACTTCCGGCCAGGTCATACCGTGGGGTATATCCCCGACATTACCCCCCAGTTTAATTTGGATTTATCCATGTTAAACTGATCCTATAAAATAAACACAAGAACAAACTTGAAAGGTTGTGCTCCGGGGTAAATATTTTCCTGAACCAGCACCTGATCATTCTTAAGTCCTTGTCATTTCCTCCTTCTAGAAAGTCCGGGTCAATAGACCAACTTCATAATCAATTCTCTTGTAGAAGAAATATTGTGAATAAGGAATTCATTTGAGTCGGCCTTCAATGCTCTGACTTGACAAAAATATTGGTCTTAAAATACTCATCTGATTTTTAGCCAGCTTGAAGATGTAGAAACTTGTCAATCTATGATTACCAAAATTGCCGGGTTATAAATAGACGATGCCGAGTCATAATTGTTGCCGATGCCGGGCCATACTTATTGGTGACACTGGGTCATGATAGTTGCAGACACCGAGTCAATCTGGTCTGCTCAAAATTTAGAGTTTGAAGATTGTTCTCCCTTATATGTATATCACATGTAGCCCCCAAGTCTGGTTGTCATGCTTGCAGCAACCTAGGACTTGTAATTGCCTTATGCTCATAAAAACTTCAACCAGTGTAGCCCCCAAGGGCCGGGTCATTATGCAATAATGAGCAGGGACTTTTGTATATACTTCATTGATAATAACATCATATGATGTAATCTCCACCACGGGGCTTGAACACACGTCCACAAGGTTAAGAGCTTTGTACTCTACCAACCGAGTAGTAGACCTTTTAAATATAATGGATTTAACTCGTGAACCTTGAATTTTTAACAGGAGCAATTGGTAGCCCCCAAGGGCCGGCTCATTACAATGTGATGAGTCGGATCTTCAATAAAGTGAGCCAAAAATGACTTTGCATTAGCCCCCAAGTGCCATGGTGCATGCTGGCAGTGACATGGGACTTGCCTATTTGATTTAACCTCAACTTGAATAATATAGCCCCCAAGTGCGGGGTCGTAAGCCTGCAGCTACTCGGGACTATTCCTTCCATTGTAGAATAAATCATATCCATTGATAAAATAATAGCCATTGCACCAAAGCAACTTTGAAAACCTTATCTGTTGACAAGTAAATCCGGAGTTTAAATACCCGACGGCTCTTGCCGATGGCGATTTAATACGCCTCCATTGTAAGCCGGAATTTTTGTGACCCGACGGCTTATAGCCTTTGAGAAAATCCAGAACGGATAATTATTTTGAAGCATCAATTTTAATGATGAGCTTGGACTTAAGCATTTATATAAGTCATAGTTATGCCAATCCTGCATATAGTTGAACAACATATGCCCTAGCGACTTAACATCAAAAGCCAGGGCCTGCTTTAAACATAATCATGTATAAACAACATCATACCTGTGATATTGAATCATACTGCCGGCTTTTGTGACTTGTGCAGTAAGGGTGATAACCCAATCTTTAGAAGCCAACACTTCCAAATGTTTATGATTGTCATATGTTGGCAACTTATCATCTAAAGTCAAGTCGGTTTAATCAAAACCACATATATGCTTCAGATATTAACAAAAAGTCTCAACACAACCCAAAAGAGTGTTTTCAAAAAACTTAAGCGAAACAGAAAAAAACTAAAGCGAGGCTTCTGATTCGAATACGATCAGTAAGCCAGACCAAAAGGGGTTAAGCTATGATTCGAATACGATCAGTAAGCCCCCTAGTGGGTTTGGCATTGCGCCGATCAAGAGGGCACCGACCACTACTAGGGAAAAGCCTAGCAGCAACACGGGTTTTAGGCCTATCAGTAGCGCGGGCAGGAGCGCTACTGATAAGGCGCTACAGCTAAAGCTTAGCAATAGCGTGCCTAGACCCACGCTACTGCTAAATTGACTTAGTAGTAGCGCTTCTCCAGAAGAGCACTACTGGTAATTAGTAGTAGCGCTTCTCCTTGCCCGCGCTACTACTATTATTTAGTATTTTATTTCTTTTTTATTTCATGTTGTATTCATACACCTTTACACAAGTTTTCATACAACAGGAATTTAGAGATTGTTTTTAAATCATAATGAGTTATTACATCACGGGATGAAAGAACCGTGGACTAGTTTCAAGTGGATGTCCATCCACTTGAAACTAATCCGCAGTTCTTTCACCCAATGATATAATAATATCATCATCATCATCATATCATTAACAACTTATCATCATAATACATCATTGTCATATAACACCTCCTCAATATCATCATTTTCATCAATGACATCACATAGCAAATTGGTCACTAGTCGTAATCACAAGTACTCCTCATTATCAACTGTAACACATTACCACATAATAAACATATTGTACCTCATAGGACCTACTACATTCGATTAAGACCTACTACATTTTCTAAGGTAAAATAGCAAAAAACAAGATAGCCCCTGACTCTCCATTATGGAGAATGGAGATTAACCTGTCTCAAATTCTTGCCTTTCGTTGAATGTTTTTCCAAGAACCTCCTTGCGAATGTCCATACATTTCTTCCATTCTTTGATGAACATGTGTTCACCGGTTTTAGAAATCCGATATGCACAGGTGAGCTCCCTAGATTTACCTGGCAGTATGTTCAGAACTGTAAGGCGACCATTCAGATACTTCAGATGAGGCACACAATCCATCGGGAGTTTCTGTTGAAAAACATAGTAATAACTTCATAGTTAGCAATGATGTACTAGTTTTAGAAGTATGCAAAAGATGCACAGATGTCGTAATAGTAAAAAATCTTACCAGGGTATCTCCAGAGAAGTTACCGTGGTTCAACACGTCCACTAGTGGCACGTATTCACCATAATTTGGAGGAGTTCGATAATAGTTATTGTAATCCTGAAGAAGAGTACAAAATGCGATCAGATGATTTTTATCCTTATAAGTTAGTTCGGAGCCATCGGTGTAGTGGGTTTTGTCTACCATCTTCCGCACAGTCTTTGAAGAATCAAAATAAGCTATCAATGGAAATAAGTTGTCAAATATTTTGAAATAAACAATATAAATTAGTTAATAACTATGTTTGAGAAACTCACATAGTGGTACAATCAGAAGCGTATCAACAAGGACCCAAATGTCCATATTGTCTTGCTCGATGTCAGGATCACCAAGACCCATGGTGACAATCATACCCTCATAAAAACCATACATTTTGCAAAGTGCTTCCCAATTTTGGCAACCAAAATGGGTTACGCTCTGAGCATTGCACAGATTTACTTCAAAATCCATATCATGATGGGTCCTTAGGTGTATTTTCTTTGTTTCAAAATTTTCATGGTCTTCAAAACTCATCCTCTCCAAGACATAGCGTCTTGCATGGCATGGGATAAGCTAGTCGAATTGTAAAAGATGAAAATTAGACGTTGAAATAGTTGAAGTCATGCTTAATTACGAAAAAACACACTTGTCGTTGTTGCGTACCGTTTCAACATCGAAGGTCTCCTCGAGCTTAATGCTGAAGCACCGATCTTCATCCAGCTCAATGAACCTGTCGCACATACCTCGATCGTCGTGGCACCAACTGCACTCCCCCGGGAGATTGTCATCATCTGAGTATGACATTTCCTATGTTCATAATTGAAAGATTAAACTTGTACATATTCTAGCACAAGTCATGCCAGAATTCACAGAAAAATCCGGCATGACCTTTGCTAAAAAAGGACATATCGAGCACCTGAAATTTGCCGGAACGGAAATTAATCAACACTCCGGCAAAACATAGGCCACTCGGAGGTGTAAACTGAACATGAACAGCCACTTGGGCAACCACAT
This sequence comes from Triticum aestivum, assembly GCF_018294505.1. Lineage (NCBI taxonomy): Eukaryota > Viridiplantae > Streptophyta > Magnoliopsida > Poales > Poaceae > Triticum > Triticum aestivum. Next base: position 547,523,429 of record NC_057798.1, on the reverse strand, counting down.
GTCCTATTTGAGCAACACAAGATATACATGGATATTTGGTTGGTCTCACCTCGATGTCGGAGGGGGTCGGTGACGGGGACGACGGCGAGGATGATGGAGGGCTCCTTGATTTCTGCAAAAGCAAAAACCATATAAGTTATCACTAATACATCCCAAATAATTGCTTAAACTAAAAAATAACAACAAATATGACATGTTCAACTAGTTTTATTAATTCAACTAGTTCTTACTAAATGTAAACTTACTATAAATAGAAAAAAAACTATTTCTTTCTAAAAACAAAGTAGTTCGACTAGTTATATTAATTATCTTACTAAAAATACATTAGTTCTATTAATTCAACTAGTTCAACTAGTTTATTAATTTACTTACTAAACTAGTTCAACTACAACTAAAGTAGTTCAACTACAACTACTATTAATCATACTGCCCTAAATTAACACCTACCACTACTAAACAACATCTAGTACTAACTAAGCAGAGAGAAAGGGGGTGGGGGGCGACAGAGAGGTAGGGGCGCCGAGGGTGGGATCGGGTTCGGGAGGCGGCGGTGCTGGGTGGGCTCGGGTGGCGGCGGTGAGGTCGAGGGCGGTGGGAGGAGGGCTGCCGGCGGAGGAGGGAGGAGGGGCGGCCGCAGGCGGAGGTAGGAGGGCGGTGGTGGAGGAGGGAGGGGCGGCCACAGGCGGAGGGAGGATGTGCGAGGAGGAGGGAGGGGCGGCCGCAGGCGGAGGGAGGATGTGCAAGGATGAGGGAGGAGGGACGGAAGGAGGGGAGTACCTCAGCGGCGAATGGACGAAGGCGGCGGCGACGCACGACGATGGTTATCGGCGCGCGGGCGAGAGTGAGAGTGTGAGTGAGAGAGAGGGCCGGTCATGCGCGTGGGGATAAGGTAGGGATAGTTGTAGCGCGTTTGCCAAAACGCGCTACAGCTAATCTGAATAGGAGTAGCGCTTTACAGATAAAGCGCTACTGCTAAGTGTAAGTATACAAAAATACGTCAATGCAAAAATACATTGGCCATCAATGATCTTTTTGTGTACAATCTGAATTGTCAATATGAGTCCTCTCCGGTAGGAACCGGAGAGGACTCATATTGCGGCCACAAATTCTACACATAGAGTTCAGTGAAGACCAACTTGTTGTGATAGTTTCAGAAGTAACATATTTAAGGTGGTAAACATTCTATTCGCGGAGTGAGGTGGGACTAAACTTGTGCGCTGATCTTAGCAGTAGCAATTTTCTTAGAAGCGCGCTGCTGCTAACTTCTATAGCAGTAGCGCGGTTCAGTATAGGACGCTACTACTATAACTAGCTGGGTTGCGAGGTCATGGCAATTAGAGCAGTAGCGCGGTTTGGTGTGGACGCGCTACTGCTATTTTCCTTTCAGCAGCGCGTTTTGCCATCACGCGCTGCTGCTAAATAGCTGTAGCGTCGTATTTTGAGGAGCGCTGCTGGTAAGATTCTGTGTATAGGCTTTTCCCTAGTAGTGGACAGCTATGTTCTCTTTGGTTCGAATGCGACCTATGTTTGGACAGGAAGCCCCCAAATGACCTTGGGACTTTTTTAACGACTCTGATTTGAATATGATCAAATTCGAACCAAAAGGGGTTAAGCTATGATTCGAATATGATCAAGAAGCCCCCTAGGGGCTTTGGCATTGCACCGATCAAGAGGGTACCGACAACTATGTTCTCTTTGGTTCGAATACGACCTATGTTTGAACAGGAGGCCCCCAAATGACCTTGAGACATTTTTAACAACTCTGATTCAAATACGATCAAAGTCCGACCAAAAAGGGGCTAAGCTAGATTCGAATACGATCAGCCCCCAATGGTCATTGGAGCAGGGTACCTATATTTGAGTTGTGCTTTGCAACAAACTCTCTTTGGTCCCTTTAATTTTTCTAAGAACTCGAACTTGTGAGTAATGAATTCTTCTCGAACCGGGTGTTGAGCCGGATATATGAAAGCTTCAGAGTTTTATGAGAGACAATTTCCCTTGAGCCAAATTTTAAACCGGATATTGAGTTTCAATGCTTTGTGAGAGACAGATTTCTCTTGAACCGGATTTTAAACCGGTGTTCTTCATTTTGAGCCAGAAATTTTCTAACGGCATTTATATTCTCATCAATATAGTAGTAGCCTCCGCGACCGAGTTATCTTCCCTCCACTGGTCCGGAGTTCTTGAATCCGTCTTTAAACCGGCAATCATTTACTGAGTCATGTGATCATAGCCCCCGAGTCTTAAGACGACTCGAGGAGTTGTCTTGAGATTCTCCGTATTTGACCACATCAAAAAGTGTATATCATTGGAGTTGATAGCGCGATGTAAATCCATAGAATGTTGAGGTGACCGCGGCGGGTTATAAATGATCCTGTATGAGCCGTGTCAGCAACTCGACCAATGGTTCCTTCCAACCGGTTGTTTGAAGTTAACCAAATTGTAGTGGCGGGGACTTGCGCGCCTGCCCATTGAGCCAGCCAGTGCAGATGATGGCTGATAATACATGATGATTTGCCTCCAATTTGGAAGAAAACCGGGCTACGCAAGCAGTGACTTGCTCATATTTAATAAACAGCTCATGCAGACAAGTGTGGCCCGATATGTTGATATAGACCAGGCCACGAGAGACAGACGGTAAAAACGACCGTAGCATCTGAGGCGGTACAAATAGATGAGTCGGTCACGGCGTTGTAAGCCGGCGTGGATAGGCGAGTCAATCGCAAGCGCGGTAAGCCGCGCGGACGAGCGAGTCAACCACATCGTGTTGATATAGTGAACAATTGTCCTGCATCAAAAACATCGCAAACCAGAGTAATTGTTCTTTGACAAAAAACAATGTATGCTAATAAGAATAGATTAGATGGATATCACCTGATATGTTTGGAGAAAATTTCCTTTGAACTAGCAAGCTCCATATGGCTACACCGAAATCATGAGCAGAGACCAAGTGTTGACTTTTGCTATTTACTATAGCATCTGATTCCCATTGCTTGACTGCATCTGAACTTTGTTTGGCAAACAACTCCATCAATTGTGTTTCCACAAGCATGCTACTTGTACGACGCCTTTTTTTCTTGCATCTCTTTTGAACATCGGCCCCTTTTACCTCCATTATGTGACCTAGCCAGGTTCTTTAAGCACAAGTCCAAACCTTTATTCAGAAAATCAGCATATTTTATTGCGTCACCCGCCAGACCCAGTGCTGTTGAAAGGTCACGTTATGTATCTCATGTGATGTATATCTTGTTGAGTTGTTGTAACCTGTAGGCCTAGTCTTCAGGGTAGTTTCCTAGTCTAGAGCCACTCCTTTGGGACGTGCCCTGCACGTAGGGACTCCTCTGTATATGTAAACTGCTCCAGCTAAGGCAATACACACACAGATTGATCGCCCAGTTTGGTAACCAGAGCCATGGCTTCCCCACCCTCCTCTTCTCCCTCGCGCACGGCTGACACCCACCCAGCTGCTGCCGCAGCTGAAGCTGCCGCGGTCGCCGCCGCGGCCGCCGCTGGCAACCCCGTTGACGCGCGCCCTCGCGCTCCGGCCTCTGATGAGAATCCTGACTCCGACGGTCTACCTCTTGCCAACCTCCCACCCAACCCTGCGGCACCACCCTCCTCCTCCTTCGTCCCTCCCCCACCTCTTCCAGCCAACCTCGCCGGCATCATCGACTTCAAACTCACTCTCGACGTCACCAACTTCAATCGCTGGCGGAACTACATCAACTTGATGCTGGCGCGCCACCACGCCGAGGATCACGTTCGGGACGTCTCGGCCCGCCGGATGGCCGACCCGGCATGGCGCGACGACGACAACACCGTCATCCTCTGGTTCTTCACCACCATCGAGGGCGACCTCCTCGACCTCGTCGCACCCGCCGGATCCACTGCCTTCACCATCTGGAAGCGGCTCCATGAATACTTCCTCGCCAACGAGGCCGAACATGCTATGCATCTCGGCCAGGAATTCCGGGCGTGTGTGCGTGGCGACCTCACCATCACCGAGTACTGCCGCCGTTTGCATGGTCTCGCTTCCGCCCTCGCCGACGTTCGTGAGCCCATCACGGATCGTACCCTCACTTTCAGATGCTCGACAGGCTGGGGCCCAAGTTCGCCATGTAGGCGGCGATCCTGCAGTCCACCGTGCCGCTGCCCACCTTCGCGCAGGCGCGCTCCCGTCTCTGCCTCGCCGAGCTCTCCCTGGATAAGCGCACCCGCACTGAGGGCGCCTAGATCCTCGCGTGCAGCACGACGAGCGCAGACCTGACTGTGGCGCTGCGCGCGGGGGCGACTGCGGCAACCGGGGAGGCGACCGCGCCCCACCTGGTGGAGGTGCCCGTGGTGGTCAGCTCGGTGCGAACCGCGGCCAGCGCGGCGGCCGTGGGCGTGGCCGCGGTCGTGGGCATGGTGACGCTCCTGCCGGACGTGGCGTGGGCACTCAACCTTGGCTCGGGTACTTCGCACCCATGGGCATGCCCTTCCTGCCGCCCCGCGCCTCGTGGATCCGTCCGAACTCCGCCAGCGTCCTCGGCCCTCGTCTAGGTGCTCCCACGCAGGTGTACCCTTTGCTGTTCCACTCCATGTCAGCGCCGCCTCCTCCAACACACCTCGGCGTTGCTGCTCATGGCTGGGACGTTGCCGCTATGTTCCACGCCGCCCCCAGCTATGGTTCGGCCCTCCCGCCCAACGCCGAGTGGATAATGGACACCGGTGCCGCCTCCCATGTCGCCAGCGATCCAGGTACCTTGACCTCGTGTCAACCCCCTTTAGCACCTTATTCTCATCATATTATTGTTGGCGACGGTTCTCGTCTCCCTATGCATGCTATTGGTACAGCCCATCTCCCCCCCAAACCATTTTACCTACGCCATATTCTTCTATCTCCCAACATTATCAGGAATCTCATCTCTGTCCGTAAGTTTACTCGTGATAATTTATGCTCTGTGGAATTTGACCCCCTTGGCTTTTCTGTGAAGGACCTAGCCACCAAGGAGCTTCTTCTGAGGGTCAACAATGACGGTGATTTATACTCCTTCTCCGGCAATAACGGCACCACTCCTACCACCGCCTTCACTATCTCCACGGGAGATCTTTGGCATCGGCGACTTGGGCATCCTAGCTCCTCTTCGTTTACTCGTTTTTCTTTAGATTTTCTTCATGCATGTAATAATGATGGCCGCCACCCGCATCTCTCTGCTACGTGCCAAATGGGCAAACATACTCACCTAACGTTCCCCACGTCCAATTCCTATACTGTTGCCCCATTTCATTTAGTTCATTGTGATGTTTGGACCTCCCCTATTATTAGCCACTCGGGCTACAAATATTATCTCGTCGTTATGGATGATTACACACATTTTTCTTGGACGTTTCCTCTTCGTGCAAAATCTGAAACGTGTGACACTCTTCTTCGCTTCTTTAAGTTTGTGTCCACACAATTTGGTGTGCTCATTCGATGTGTGCAATGTGACAATGGGGGGGGGGAGTTCCTCTCTACTACTCTCCGCGACCACTTCTCCTCCAACGGCGTCTCTTTCCGTCTCACATGCCCCCACACTTCCCCGCAGAACGGTAAGGCCGAGCGTCATATCCATACCACTAATGACGTGGTGCGTACATTGCTGCTCCAAGCCGCCCTACCTCCACCATTTTGGGTTGAGGCTCTCCATACCGCCACCATGTTACTCAACATACGCCCATCTCGAGCCATCCATCACTTCACGCCCTACTTCCTTCTATGGCGTACATCCCACCTACGATCACCTTCGCACGTTTGGCTGCCTTTGTTATCCCAATGTCTCTGCCACAGCCGCCCACAAGCTCTCCCCTCGTTCTGTGCGCTGCGTCTTCATAGGTTATCCACGAGAGCAAAAAGGGTACCGGTGCCTTGACTTAGCCACCAGAAAAGTCATTATTTCCCGGCATGTAACATTTGATGAAAAATTCTTTCCCTTCTATGTGCCCCCCCGAATCCGCAGCCGTAGAAAATCCGGTGCCTGACTCCCTGATTCGCTCCGCTCCTCGTGCCTCCTACCAGCGCCTTCCTTCTGATCCTCTGCCCCCCCACTCCAGCTGCGCCACCTGTACCAACCAGCCCCACTCCCGCCCAACGCCCCCCCACACTCCCGCTGCGGGCCACACCATGCCCGCCCCCACCCCACGCGCGTCGCCCGTTCCAATCGCTGGCTCGCGCGTACCACCACGGATCCCATGGACCCCACCAACCTCGTCCCGCTCGGGATCGCCCCCGCGGACCCCGCCCACCTCGTACCACTCGGGATCGCCGCTCACCGCGTCTACCGCACCCTCCATTCCTATTACTACGCGCCATGCGCTCCTTCCCACACCGTCTCTGCCACGTATGCATGTGTCCGCTCCCAGCCAGCCACTGCCACCCCGAGCCATTCCCGTGTCGCCCCCGGCCAATCCACATCCTATGAAAACTCGCAGCAAGACTGGATATGCTATGCCAAAACAAATACTTGACCTTCACGTTGCGAATGACCCTTCTCACATTCGCTCATCGTACCGTGCTGCACTCAAGGACCCCAACTGGCATGCCGCAATGATTGATGAGTATAATGCGCTAATTCGGAATGATACTTGGTCTTTGGTTCCTTGTCCTGCAGGTGTCAATGTGGTGACCGGGAAGTGGATCTTTCGCCACAAGCTTCACCCCGACGGCACGCTAGCGCGCTATAAAGCGCGATGGGTGGTGCGTGGCTTTACGCAGTAGCCGGGCATTGACTATGGGGAGACGTTCAGCCCGGTCATCAAACCGGCGACTATCCGGACAGTTCTCAGCATCGTGACTGCTCATTCTTGGCCCATCCGACAGATGGATGTCAAGAATGCCTTCCTCCATGGTGATCTTGCGGAGACCGTCTATTGTCAGCAACCTGCCGGTTTTGCGGATGCCACTTTTCCCACCCACGTTTGTCGCCTCAACAAGTCCTTGTATGGGTTTAAGCAGGCGCCTCACACGTGGTTTCTCCGGTTCACTCGTTTCCTGCACTCCCTCGGTTTTGTGTCGTCTAAGTGCGACACCTCCCTCTTCATCTTACGCCGTGGTGCTTCTCTCGCGTACTTACTATTGTATGTCGACGACATCATCCTCACTGCCAACACCACCTCCTTGCTCGATTTGCTCGTCGCAGCTCTCACGGGTGAGTTCTCCATGAGTGATCTCGGTGACATTCATCACTTCCTCGGTATCAACGTGCATCGCTCCGCCACCGGTCTTTTTCTCTCCCAGGAGCAGTATGCCCTTGAGATCCTGGATCGTGCGCACATGCTTAACTGCAAGCCCATCTCCACTCCTGTCAACACTAGCAGTAAGGTCTCTAGCACTGGTGGTGTTCCCTACACCGATCCCACACACTATCGTCGTCTCGCCGGCGCATTACAGTATCTCACGCTCACACGCCCCGACATCTCCTATGCCGTTCAGCAGCTCTGCCTCGTCATGCATGCACCAATGGACGCGCACTATCAACTGCTTAAGCATGTGCTTCGCTACCTCCGTGGGACCACTCACTACGGACTTCAGCTCTACTGTTCCTCTTCACATGATCTCCTCGCCTACAGTGATGTTGATTGGGCTGGTTGTCCCGACACCCGCCGCTCTACATCGGGCTTCTGTGTGTTCCTTGGTTCTAACTTGGTCTCTTGGTCTTCCAAGCGACAAACACTGTGTCCCGGTCCAGTGCCGAGGCTGAGTATCGCGCAGTTGCGAACTACGTGGCTGAGTCGTGCTGGCTTCGCCAGCTTCTCACCGAGCTTCATCCCCCTCCTCGACAAGCTACGATTGTTTATTGTGATAATGTGAGCGCGATGTACCTCTCATCGAACCCCGTCCAGCATCAGCGCACGAAGCATGTGGAGATTGACTTACACTTTGTGCGTGACCGTGTGGCACTTGGCGAGGTCAAAGTGCTGCACGTCCCGACGGCGTCCCAGCTCGCTGATATCTTCACTAGAGGATTACCGTCGTCAGTGTTCCGTGACTTTCGCTCTAGTCTGAACGTTGTACCCGGTACCGTTCGGACTGGGGGGGGGGGGTTGAAAGGTCAGTTATGTATCTCATGTGATGTATATCTTGTTTAGTTGTTGTAACATGTAGGCCTAGTCTTCAGGGTAGTTTCCTAGTCTAGTGCCACTCTTTTGGGACGTGCCCTGCATGTAGGGACTCCTCTGTATATGTAAACTTCTCTAGCTAAGGCAATACACGCACAGATTGATCGCCCAGTTAGTGCTTCTGCTGCTTTCTCTATTCACCTATGCAGAAATTGTGTGTTCAACAGTTGATTTTGCTCATAACAGGCAAGGCGCTCCTGGGAGAGAATCAGTGAGCAGAACCATGGCCATGTAGTATCCAGCTGAGGTGCAGCAGAAGCGGGTGCCAACTCAGCAGAGGCTCCGGTAGGACAAGGCGGCCCGCAGCGCACCAGGCGGAACTGGCTGGGCGGCCAAGGCGCGGCGCGGTGACCCGGCGGAGGGGCTCGACGATTTGTGGCAGAAGCGAGGTGATGAGACACGACAGAGTCTGGCGTCTTAGCGTGGGGCGGTTCAGCGGTGCAGGCGTGGAGGCGACCGCAGCAGAGGCGACTCAGGAGACGGCGGCTTGACGCGGAACCCTGGCCACAACAGCAGAGGTGAAAGCTCAAGGTACAGCGAAAGAAACGACCGGCAGCTCGTCGGCGACGGTTTGATGCCTTAACACGGAGGGGCTCCAAGGCAGAGGTGGGTCATGGCAATGGAACGAGGCGGCTCAGGCGAGGCCGTAGATGTAACGGTGGCGATCTGATGCGGCGGTCGCAGTAAAAGTGACAGATTGCGGCAACGACTAGCTGTGGTGTTGGCGGCGCGCTGGCCGCGGTTGCTTGTGGCAGTTCGGAGGCAAGGCGAGGTGAGGGCGAGATGGGACACGGCTACAGAAGGTCGAGTCCGTGACCTCCTCTCCCTCGTTGACTCCCCCCCTCCCTTTTTTTACAAACCTGGCCTCATGCCGACTGGCTTCATGTGCATGTACTATGTAGCAGTACTAGTTGATCTCCAGATCGATTAGACCTGGGCCTTTGTGTGAATACTAGTAGCGCTTTGGGATTTCACGTGCAGTAATCTTCAACTAGCATTATGGAACGCTAGTGAATTATTCCAAAAAGCAATCAGATTGCGTAAATTGTGTTGCAGCTTGTCGTAGCACTGAAACTCTGATTTGATACTTGCCACGAGTAGTACCAGCCGCGCCTGCCTCGGGACTTGTTGATGCATACGTAAACAACAGTGAAACTCGGCGGCTCGCGTGACCATCGCGCGTACAACGGTTGGAGCAAAATCCTTCCAAGTTACTAAGCTCCCATGATTTACAGCGTTGTGGTTCATCGAGGTTTAAGCGGTGCCCGTGGCTTTTGAGTCGGTTTGACCACGCCACACACGTCTGTTCCCTGCCCTCTCGAACCTATCCGCCGCTTCCTTGACTCCCGATCCCCTCCTGTGTGCCCGCCGCTGCGAGCGTCCACCATCACGAGCGCCCCCGAACCTCCATGCGCCGTAGCCTTGCCTCCGCCTTCCGTCGTGTCGTCGTCTCCAGCGTCGCGCCCGCCTCCTCTATGACCCCGTGTAGCACCCCAGCTCCCCGTCCACCTTCGCTCTTCCCTACCCCCGCTTGTTGGTGCAAAACCGGCGGATCTCGGGTAGGGGGTCCCGATCTGTGCGTCTTAGGCTAATGGTAACAGGAAGCAAGGGACACAATGTTTACCCAGGTTTGGGCCCTCTCGATGGAGGTAAAACCCTACTTCCTGCTTGATTAATATTGAATATATGAGTAGTACAAGAGTAGATCTACCACGAGATCATAGAGGCTAAACCCTAGGAGCTAGCCTATCATGGTATGATTGTAATTGTGATCGGTCTTCTAAGGACCATCCTCTCCGGTTTATATAGACACCGGAGAGGGCTAGGGTTTACACAGAGTCGGTTACAAGGAAGGAAATACAATATCCGGATCGCCAAGCTTGTCTTCCATGCAAAGGAGAGTCCCATCCGGACACGAGCCGGAGTCTTGAGTCTTGTATCTTCATGCTTCAATAGTCCGGACGATGTATATAGTCCGGCTGTCCGGATACCCCCTAATCCAGGACTCCCTCAGTAGCCCCTGAACCAGGCTTCAATGACGGTGAGTCCGGCGTGCAGTCTTGTCTTCGGCATTGCAAGGCGGGTTCCATCTCCGAATACCCCAATGTATCTGCTACGACGAATAGTGTCCGGCTCTGCAATATGATCTTCACATGCCACTGTAGGGAACATAGCATAAACCCGTTCTGCTGACAATCTTTGTACGTCGTGTCCTTGCATTGTGGCCTGGTCCAACACGAACCGGCGTTTCTTGCCCCACCTCGACTCGTGTTGCGAGGCGGTCTTATTGGCGTGTCTTGCCAAAGCAGAGATCGTGCTCCTCTTATTACGGGATCTTCCATCAATATGGGCGTATGTGACCCCACGACAACCGTTGGTATGAATCCGTGTATTTTTGGATAAGTCTCAAGCGGTCACGCTGAGGACTCTTGATATTCATCCCCTTTATAAAGAGGTCGAGGCCTATGCCTCTTTTCCACCTCCCTTGCTCCTTCTCGCACCTCGAGTTCTAACACCCAAGACCCCGACTCCAACACCTCAGATCTGCCAATATGTCTAGATCCAACGCAAATGGTCGGTGGGTGGCCTCCTCGATCCAAGAGGAGGACATTACGAAGCTTAGGGAGGTCGGATACCTGACCGCCGACATCCAGCACAGGCTTCCTGCTCCAAGGCAAGTTATCCCTACGCCGGAGCCCAATGAGAGCGTTGTGTTTGTCCCTCACTTCCTCCGAGGCCTGGGCCTCACCCTCGACCCCTTTGTGAGGGGCTCATGTTCTACTATGTGTTGGATTTTCATGATCTAGCTCCCGACGCTATCCTCCATATCTCGTCGTTCATTATCGTGTGTGAGGCTTTTCTCCACGTCACCCCACACTTCGACTTATGGCTCAAGACCTTCAATGTGAAGCCAAAGATGATCGAGGGGCGACATGCGGAGTGCGGAGGTTCCATAATAAGCAGGAACGCCGATCCCCCATGGCCAGAGGGTTCTTTCCCAGAAGTATCCGATGTATGGCAATGGAGGTGGTTTTATGTTATGGCTCCCAGAGGCACAAAGTGGGTAGACGCCCCCGAGTTCCGCTCGGGCCGTCTGTCACAGTTGGCGTCTTGGATCGACGTAGGACGGAATTGGGGGCCCGCTGGTGATGTACCAGTACCGCAGAATCACATCCGGGAGCTTATTGAGAGGGACATAAATCTTGTCAGCATAATTCAAGTGATGTTAATCTGACGGATGTTGCCGTGCAGACATCGGTCTCTCCGGGTGTGGGAGTTTAATCCAGAGGGTCCGTGGACTATTAAGCACTTCTTCAGCCTGAAGCTCGAAGGGATGTGTAAATTATTCTTCGGACCACAAGTAAAGTGTCCGGACATCACCGAGGATGCGGGCCTAAGCTGCAATCGCCTAGATGCCCAAGTAAGAAACCTTAAAGTTGGACACTTTGTTTATATTTATCATAACCATTATTCTGAAAAACCCTCCGTGGCCAGGAATGGCTCACCAAGGCAGAGAGAATCAGGTGTCCGGCGCCACTTCCTGAAGCGCCTGGTCCAACCGTTGCCAAGATGCTTGGCCGGGTGCTCATCAAAATCCCCTCAGGGAAAGGCAAAGGAAAGGGCAGTGAAGCCGAACTTCAGACACTCCGCATCCAAACCGGGGGACTTGTTACCTCCCCTGAGGAGGATAGTCAGGAAGGGGAGGCTAAAGCCTCCTCCCCGCGCGGGAGGAAGAGGGCCGCCTCCGAAGACTTGGAGGCGGAGATGCCCATACAAGGGAAGAAGGTATCCCCAGGGGGCTCTGCCGCAACGAGCATCCTCACCACGTCGTGCCCACCAACGGGCCAGCCCTCCACCGCTGTAAGTTAATTGTTAATTCGAAGGTACGGTGTTTCTCCGAGATCCATAACCGGGACTTTGTCTTTTGCAGTCCGGCGAGCAGCTCTTCTCAACATAGTTCGTCTTCGGGGGATCTTCCTCCAAAGATGATGGAGAGGAGACCCCACCCACCTCTCCGCCTCATGAAGCGGGCGACACTGAGGTGTCGTCACGGAGGAGTCTGGATCTGCCGATGCCGGAAGCTAATACGTCAGTCGCCCTGAGCCCGGAGCGTTTGGCTCCCACGGGGGGCGATGAGAAGGGTCCGACATAGTTTGATGTCCGGTCGGACATACTGACATGCCTTGTGGAGCGAGCCACACTCTTGGAGGAGCACCGCTCATTAATGAGCACGGTGCTCACGAAGATTTCATCCGCTACGAGCGGTTTGAATGAGGCATTTACAAGCCTGCTCAAAGGCTTTGAGGTATGTAGTGAAAAAATGCACTATTTTTTGGTTGTGAAGCATGCGCTAGGTGTGCTCCCTATGGATAGTAGCCCCTGAGACTCTGGTTGCCCGCCATAGGCGGCAAACGGGGGATCACATAGTAATGGCTGCGCCGTATATGTGCCCAGGTATCTAAGGATCCGGCAGCCGACCAGTCTGTTAAGTTGCCAAACTAACGAGGCAGATCGGATCTATTGATGTTGATATCATGCTGGTGAACAAACGACTGGAAGAATCACAGGGTATATGCTCTGCTTCCCTTATTATGTTGTATAGGAAAATGCAAGAGGGGCATAATATTAATGCAATGTGTTTGTACTGCAGATGGTGCTGCTGCCGTGGAGGCCCTGAGGGCGGAACTTGCTCAGGCCAAGGAACAAGCCCGGGCTAGCAATGTGGCTGCCCTAAAGGCGGCCGAAGAATTGAGAGCCGAACAGGCTGCTCATTGCCGAAGCGAGGAAAAGATAGCCGAAATGGTCGGGGAGTTGAAAAATGCCGCGACCGGTATGTACTCCTTGAAAAGGAGAATAAGGCTAGTTCGGCCAAGCTGGACAAGGCACTAAATGCCGCCAAAGAGATGCGGACCGAGATCGGGGGTATGCGGGAGGAGCTCCAATAGGCCGACAAAATCATGGCTGGGGGCTCCTACTTACTGCGGACAAAGTTTTTGGATCCGAAGTATGCTCCCCTGGCTGGGCGCTGGAGTCCAGCAGACGCGTATGCGGACTTGGTGAATAGTACAACTGATGCTGTCAAGTTCTTCGAGGGTCAAGGTGATAAGGAAGTGGAGAAGCTTTTCTGGTCGCAATTCAATGCTCCCACTCGCCCGCTGCCGCTAAATGAGAAGGTGGCTGCTGTGGCGAAGCTTCACAGGCTGTCCGGGCTTGCAATGTGGTCTGTAATAGACCATCTTTGGCCGAAGGAGCCTAAGCAGGACAGTTACTTTGGTTTGGTGCAGCAATTCCTTGGGGCCGTGTCTCGGATTGACGCCATGAGGAGGTCGGCGAGCATAGAGGGTGCACAAATGGCTCTTGCCCGCGTTAAAGCCTATTGGACAGATATGGAGGCCACCATTATAGCGACTCAGGATCCGGCGGGAGGCCAATATCCAGCCGAGCACTACTTGGCGCAGGTCACAGAAGGTGGCCGCCTAATAGAGGCGCAGTGCTCGAAGAATGTCTTGTTCGAGTGATAAGTCGAATCATTGTAAAAACAATGTTTATTTTGATTATGAGGCTATATTTATACTTTTTGCCCGGAAGTATGATTGTGTCCCCTTTGCGGCCATTTTTTTATATAAATATGAGTAATCCGAAAGTTAGCAGTCGTTGGCTTCAGCCCCCACGCATACAATGCGGGGGTGTTCACGAAAAATATGCTTAATCACACTTGATCCAACGTCTTGGTCCATTAAGGAGGTGATCGCACGTCGAACTAGGCAACCAGACTATATAGCTGTAGCACTTTTGCTTAGCCATGGGGGTCTAACGGTGGGGCTACTATGTAGCCCCTGGTACCTTCGCGTGCATCCGAATACGGGCGCGTGTACATGGCCGGGAAACGGCCCTTCGTTAATGCGGAGGAATCCTAAAGATTCCGGTGAGTCTTCGAGTGGTTGAACAGTCTCTCACTGTATCATGACAGTCAGTTTTCGGCTTTCCCTACTGAGGTGCTCATCCGGAATAACCAGGGCACAATCGCAGTAGTTCTCCTTAGTCGATAATAACGGAACGTAAGGCGGCAAACCCAGGAGCCGGGTGTAACGCCCCGGTTTCGATGCGCCAGGTGTCTGCCAGTTATTCGTCATTTTTGCCATGTCATTTGCTTGCGTGTTGCATTTTATCATGTCTTCATGTGCATTTCATTTTGCATACGTGTTCGTCTCATGCATCCGAGCATTTTCCCCCTTGTCCATTTTGCAATCCGGCACTCCTATGTTCCCCGGTGTCCCCCTTTTGTCTCTCGTCGTGAGTGGGTGTTAAACGTTCTCGGAATGGACCGAGGCTTGCCAAGCGGCCTTGGTATAGCATCGGTAGACCGCCTGTCAAGTTTCGTGCCATTTGGAGTCCGTTTGATACTCCAACGGTTAACCGAGGGACCGAAAAGGCCTCGTGTGTGTTGCAGCCCAACACCCCTTCCAAAGTGGCCCAAAACCTATCTAACTCACCTTCATGCTCTCGGTTGTTCGATCACGATCGCGTGGCCGAAAACCGCTCCTCATTTGGACTCTCCTACCTCCCAGAATCTATAAATAGACCCTCCCCTTCCATTTTCGCTGATGAAACCCTAGCCCCTTCTCCATCGCGCCGCCGGACATGTCCATCCGCGCTGGACATGTGCGCCGGCCACGTCCCTCTGTCCAATGGCGTCGCGCCACGTCGCCTTCCCTGCCCCCGCGACCAACCAGCCACCGCCACGTCCTCATCCCCGCCGGCTCTCTCTCCTCCGCGCCGCCGGGCCCGCGGGGCCCATCGCCGGCCCGCCCCCGGGCTGAACCGGGCCGCGCCCCGCGCTGGCGCCCGAGCCGCCCTGGGCCTCGCGCCGCCGCCCGGCCCGAGCGCCTCCCGCGCCCGAGCTCCTCCCCGCGCCGCCGTTGCGACTCGCCGTCCGCCTCGCCGAAGGCCGCGCCCGCCTCCGCCGCCCCGGCGCTGCCGCGCCACCTCGGCCTCCGCCGCCGTGGGGCCCGATCTGCCTCCGCCGCTCGCCACCTCCTCCCGGCCCGAGCGCGCCCGAGCGCCCGGCCTCGCCCTCGCCGCCCTGCCGCGCGCCCAAGCGCCTCGCCGGAGCTCTCTCCGATCCGGATCCGGTGGCCTGGCTCAGATCCACCACCTCGGCCATCCAAACGCCAGCCCCGTCCCCAGATCTCTCCGTCCCGGGTCTCCTCCATCCCGTTTTCCCCGAGGTGCTAAATCCACAAAGTCCCCAGATTCCAGTATTTTCATGCCATGTTCTTCGCATTGTATGTCTACATCCGTAGCTCCGTTTTGTGCGTGTAATATGTCAAATTGTTCGTCTCAACGAGTACTTTATTGCATTCCATTGCATCATGTTCATTTGAGGTCATCTAGATGCCTGAATCATTGTTGCAAGAGTGCTTCATGATGTTAATCTGCTGAAGCTGTTATAACATGCCCTTTTGTCATTTTTGCCATGATTGATGTGTGCATCTTATGAACTTGAGCCTTACATATGTTTTGAACTATGCCATGTCTTCTTTAAATTGGTGTATGCCATGTATTTTTGTGATCAATGTGGTGACTAGCACAAGCATGCAAACTAGGCATCGTGATATTGCTGATTTTAGTCCCTGTTCTGCTGTTATTTTGATGCCATGTAAACTTGATGCTACAGAGTTATCCATGCATAATTTGAGATACTTCAGTAAGGGTGTTTTGAACATATGGTTATGAGCTATCCATCCATGCCCCTGGTTGCATTTATAGCTTGCTGTAGATTGTTCATATCTTGCTCTAAACTTGCCAAATGATGTTGCTGTCAGCCTGTTAACATGAAGTTCAGTTTTGCCATGTGATTTCCTAGTGATGCATGCACCCTATGAACTTGCTCTTGCCATGCTTAGCTTCATAAACATGCCTTCTTACTATTGGTTGCCTTGCCATGCCATGTATTGCTCTGTGGTGAGTGGTTCAAGCTCACCAACATGCCTACTTATCGTTGTTCCTGCCATGTTTGAATCTGTCATATAACTTGCCATGTTTACATGGGTGCCATCATATTTTCTGTGCCTTTTTGGCTCATGGTCAGTAAAGGACTTTTGTTCTATGCAATTAGTAGATTCGTGCCATGCCTTTGTTTGCCATGATAAGTTCCCGTAACATGTTGTTTGATAGCTCTAAACATTGCAACCTGATGTTTAATTTCTGCAAAGTCTGAAACTGATATTATTTGCAATCTTGCCATGTGTGTTTGAGCATGTTCTAGTGATTTCTGTAGATAGCTCAGTGTTCATGTTTTGATATGCTTTACATGTACATCATGCCCATGTCTTTTGTTTTCATGTTGAGATGCTGTAGCATATTGTTTTGATGCTTGCAAGATGCCTAGTTGCTGTTTTGGACAGATTGTTGCTATAACTTGTATAGTGTGTGTGTGTGTGTTGAACCGTTGCTCCGTTTTGAGTGTGCTCTATATGAAACTTGCTTAGAATTGCATGTAGCTTCATATTATCATGTTGCATCCTTGTTTTTGTGTGTATGCTTGATGTTTGAATGCATTTTGCATCAATGCCATGTTTAACTTGTTTTGCTCATATCTTCTAGACCGTAGCTCCGAACTAAATGAACTTTATATGTAACTTGACTAGAATCTTGTGTAGATCATTTTGGTGCATCTTAACTTGCTGTTTAACAACTTGAACAGAAGGTTTATTCAGATCTGGACCAATTTCAAAATATGCATATGAGGACTTACCGGAATTGTTATATGTTGTTCCCGGCCTCATTTAAACTTGCCTTGATGTGTTGCTCTTGTTTGCATCATCTCTTGCCATGAGTCGCTTCATGTAGCATTTTCATGCATCATGCTTGTTGTGCATCATGTCTTGTTCATGTGTGGTGTGTTTACCATGTTGTGTGCTTCTTTTCGATAGTTCCTGTTTCGTTGCGATCATGAGGATTCGTTCGTCTACGCTTGGTTCGGCTTCATCCGTTCGTCTTCTTCATGGACTCGTTCTTCTTCCTAGCGGGATTTCAGGCAAGATGACCACTACCCTGGATCTCACTAATATCATTGCTATGCTAGTTGCTTCGTTCTATCGCTATGCTGCATTACCTATCTTTTGCTCATCAAGCCTCCCAAATTGCCATGAACCTCTAACCTTTGACACCCTTCCTAGCAAACCATTGATTGGCTATGTTACCGCTTTGCTCAGCCCTCTTATAGCGTTGTTAGTTGCAGGTGAAGTTGAAGATTGCTCCATTGTGAACAGGATTTTGGTTGGGATATCACAATATCTCTTATATTATTAATGCATCTATATATTTGGTAAAGGGTGGAAGGCTCGGCCTTATGCCTGGTGTTTTGTTCCACTCTTGCCGCCCTAGTTTCCGTCATACCGGTGTTATGTTCCTGGATTTTGCGTTCCTTACGCGGTCGGGTGATTTATGGGACCCCCTTGACAGTTCGCTTTGAATAAAACTCCTCCAGCAAGGCCCAACCTTGGTTTTACCATTTGCCTCACCACCACCTATATTTCCCTTGGGAGTAATTAACCCAAGGGTCATCTTTATTACAGCCCCCCGGGCCAGTGCTTGTCTAAGTGTTGGTCCGAACTAGAGCCCTTTGCAGCGCCCCCTCAGGGAAACTTGAGGTCTGGTTTTAGTTGTACGGATTGCTCATCCGGTGTTTCCCTGAGAACGAGATATGCGCAGCTCCTATCGGGATTGTTGGTGCATCGGGCGGCTTTGCTGGTCTTGTTTTACCATTGTCGAAATGTCTTGTAAACCGGGATTCCGAGTTTGATTGGGTCTTCCTGGGAGAAGGTATATCCTTCGTTGATCGCGAGAGCTTATCATGGGCTAAGTTGGGACACCCCTGCAGGGTATAATCTTACGAAAGCCATGCCTGCGGTTATAGGCAGATGGGAATTTGTTAATGTCCGGCTGTAGATAACTTGACACCAGATCCGAACTAAAACGCATCAACTGTGTGTGTAGCCGTGATGGTCTCTTTTCGGCGGAGTCCGGGAAGTGAACACGGTTTCTGGGTTATGTTTGACGTAAGTCGGTGTTCAGGATCACCTCTTGATCATTGCTAGCTTCACGACTGTTCCTTTGCTTCTCTTCTCGCTCTTATTTGCGTATGTTAGCCACCATATTATGCTTAGTCGCTGCTGCAACCTCACCACTTTACCCCTTCCTTTCCCATTAAGCTTTGCTAGTCTTGATACCCATGGTAATGGGATTGCTGAGTCCTCGTGGCTCACAGATTACTACAACAACAGTTGCAGGTACAGGTTTTGCGATGATCATGACGCGAGAGCGATGTTTGCTTGTTTTGGAGTTCTTCTTCTGCTTCTTCTTCGATCAGGGGATAGGTTCCAGGTCGGTAGCCTGGGCTAGCAGGGTGGATGTCGTTTGAGTTTCTGTTTGTGTTTCATCATAGTCGGATGGTGCTCTTATGTACGATGATGTTGTATTCGTGTGGCATTGTTTGCCTTATGTATGTATCCCCATCTATTATGTAATGTTGATGTAATGATATCCACCTTGCAAAAGCGTTTCAATATGCGGTTCTATCCTTGGTGGGACCTTCGAGTCTCTTCAGGATAGTATCGCATATTGGGCGTGACAAGTTGGTATCAGAGCCTCGACCGACCTTAGGAGCCCCCTTGATTGATCGTGTAGTTTGGCCGTTGTCGAGTCTAGAATAAAACTGTTTTCGGAGTCTCGTTATATCGGAGAGTAGGAATTCTTTTTACTCCTCAGCCCCTTCGTCGCTCTGGTGAGGAATCTTTACGTAGGTGTTTTGAACTACTCCTCTTCCCTTTCAAATTTTTCTTTAGGATCACGCAGTTGGTTTTCCGATCGTTGGTTCTCAGCTCTTTTCATCCGGTGCATTTCTCGTCAAGTCGACTCGACTCTCTTCATCTTTGCAAGTTCAATCCTCAGTTGTTTTCTTTTCCCACCCACCTGTTGGGGAACGTAGTAATTTCAAAAAAAAATCCTACGCACACGCAAGATCATGGTGATGCATAACAACGAGAGGGGAGAGTAATGTCCACGTACCCTCGTAGACCGTAAGCGGAAGCGTTATGACAACGCGGTTGATGTAGTCGTACGTCTTCACGATCCGACCGATCCAAGTACCGAACATACGGCACCTCCGAGTTCAGCACACGTTCAGCTCGATGACGATCCCCGGACTTCGATCCAGCAAAGTGTCGGGGATGAGTTCCGTCAGCACGATGGCGTGGTGACGATGATGATGTTCTATCGGCACAGGGCTTCGCCTAAACTCCGCGACGATATGACCGAGGTGGAATATGGTGGAAGGGGGCACCGCACACGGCTAAGGAACGATCACGAAGATCAACTTGTGTTGTGCCTAGAGGTGCCCCCCTGCCCACGTATATAAAGGAGCAAGGGGGGAGGGGGCGGCCGGCCTAGTAGGGGCGCGCCAAGGGGAGTCCTACTCCCATCGGGAGATGGACTCCCTCCTTCCTTGTTGGAGTAGGAGAAGGGGGAAAGAGGGGGAGAGGAGGAAGGAAAAGGGGGCCACACCCCTTGTCCAATTCGGACCAGAGGGGGGCTGCGCGCCTCCTTCCTTTCGGCCTCTCTCCTCTATTCCTGTATGGCCCAATAAGGCCCATATACTCCCCGGCGAATTCCCGTAACTCTCCGGTACTCCGAAAAATACCCGAATCACTCGGAACCTTTCTGAAGTCCGAATATAGTCGTCCAATATATCGATCTTTACGTCTCGACCATTTCGAGAATCCTCGTCATGTCCCCGATCTCATCCGGGACTCCGAACTCCTTCGGTACATCAAAACTCATAAACTCATAATATAACTGTCATCGAAACCTTAAGCGTGCGGACCCTACGGGTTCGAGAACTATGTAGACATGACCTAGAACTATTCTTGGTCAATAACCAATAGCGGAACCTGGATGCTCATATTGGCTCCTACATATTCTATGAAGATCTTTATCGGTCAAACCGCATAACAACATACGTTGTTCCCTTTGTCATCGGTATGTTACTTGCCCGAGATTCGATCGTCGGTATCCAATAC
Organism: Triticum aestivum; assembly: GCF_018294505.1. Lineage (NCBI taxonomy): Eukaryota > Viridiplantae > Streptophyta > Magnoliopsida > Poales > Poaceae > Triticum > Triticum aestivum. The sequence continues at coordinate 547,503,210 of NC_057798.1, read as the reverse complement.
CTAGTTCAATCTCGTTACCGGCAAGTCTCTTTACTCGTTACGTAATACATCATCTTGCAACTAACTCATTAGTTGCAATGCTTGCAAGGCTTATAGTGATGTGCATTACCGAGAGGGCCCAGAGATACCTCTCCGACAATCGGAGTGACAAAACCTAATCTCGAAATACGCCAACCCAACATGTACCTTCGGAGACACCTGCAGTACTCCTTTATAATCACCCAGTTACGTTGTGACATTTGGTAGCACCCAAAGTGTTCCTCTGGTAAACGGGAGTTGCATAATCTCATAGTTATAGGAACATGTATAAGTCATGAAGAAAGCAATAGCAACATAATAAATGATCAAGTGCTAGGCTAACGGAATGGGTCATGTCAATCACATTATTCTCCTAATGATGTGATCCCATTAATCAAATGACAACACATGTCTATGGTTAGGAAACATAACCATCTTTGATTAATGAGCTAGTCAAGTAGAGGCATACTAGTGACTATATGTTTGTCTATGTATTCACACATGTATCATGTTTCCGGTTAATACAATTCTAGCATGAATAATAAACATTTATCATGAAATAAGGAAATAAATAATAACTTTATTATTGCCTCTAGGGCATATTTCCTTCAGTCTCCCACTTGCACTAGAGTCAATAATCTAGTTCACATCGCTATGTGATTTAACACCAATATTCACATCTGCATGTGATTAATACGCATAGTTCACATCATCATGTGATCAACACCCAAAGGGTTTACTAGAGTCAATAATCTAGTTCAGATCGCTATGTGATTAACACCCAAAAGAGTACTAAGGTATGATCATGTTTTGCTCGTGAGAGAAGCTTAGTCAACGGGTCTGTCATATTCAGAGCCGTATGTATTTCGCAAATATTCTATGTCCACAATGCTCTGCACGGAGCTACTCTAGCTAATTGCTCCCACTTTCAATATGTATCCAGATTGAGACTTAGAGTCATCTGGATTGGTGTAAAAGCTTGCATCGTTGTAACTTTTACGACGGGCTCTTTTATCACTTCCATAATCGAGAAACATCTCCTTAGTCCTCACTAAGGATATTCTTGACCCATGTCAAGTGATCTACTTATTAGATCAAAAATTGTATTCCTTTGCCAAACACAGAGCAAGGTATACAATAGGTCTGGTTCACAGCATAGCATACTTTATAGAACCTATGACTGAGGCATAGGGAATGACTTTTCATTCTCTTTCTATTTTCTGTAATGGTTGGGTCTTGAGTCTTACTCAACTTCACACCTTGTAACACAGGCAAGAACTCCTTCTTTGACTGTTCCATTTTGAACTATTTCAAAAATTTATCAGGGTATGTACTCATTGAAAAATCTTATCAAGCGTCTTGATCTATCTATATAGATCTTGATGCTCAATGTGTAAGCAGCTTCACCGAGATCTTGCTTTGAAAAACTCTTATTCAAGTATCCTTTCATGCTATCCAGAATTTCCATATCATTTCCAATTAACAATATGTCATCCACATATAATATTAGAAATGCTATAGAGCTCCCACTCACTTTCTTGTAAATACAGGCTTCTTCAAAAGTCTGTATAAAACCATATGCTTTGATCAACTCATCAAAGCATATGTTCCAACTCCGAGATGCTTGCACCAGTCCATAGATGGATCGCTGGAGCTTGCACAATTTGTTAGCACCTTTAGGATTGAAAAAACCTTCTGGTTGCATCATATACAACTCTTCTTTAAGAAAACCATTAAGGAATGCAGTTTTGTTTATCCATTTGCCAGATTTCCTAAAATGTGGCAATTGCTAACATGATTCAAACAGACTTAAGCATAGATACGAGTGAAAAACTCTCATCGTAGTCAACACCTTGAACTTGTCGAAAACCTTTTGCGACAATTCTAGCTTTGTAGATAGTAACACTATCAGCGCCTGTCTTCCTCTTGAAGATCCATTTATTTAACATGGCTTGCTGATCATCAAGCAAGTCAATCAAAGTCCATACTTTGTTCTCATACATGGATCATATCTCAGATTTTATGGCCTCAAGCCATTTTGCGGAATCTGGGCTCACCATCGCTTCCTCATAGTTCTTAGGTTCATCATGGTCTAGTAACATGACTTCCAGAACATGATTACCGTACCACTCTGGTGCGGATCTTACTCTGGAAGACCTACGAGGTTTGGTAGCAACTTGATCTGAAGTTTCATGATCATCATCATTAACTTCCTCACTAATTGGTGTAGGAATCACTGGAACTGATTTCTGTGATGAACTACTTTCCAATAAGGGAGAAGGTACAATTACCTCATCAAGTTCTACTTTCCTCCCACTCACTTCTTTCGAGAGAAACTTCTTCTCTAGAAAGGATCGATCTTAGCAACAAATAACTTGCCTTCGGATCTGTGATAGAAGGTGTACCCAATAGTTACATTTGGGTATTCCATGAAGACGCACTTCTCGGATTTGGGTTCGAGCTTATCAGGTTGAAACTTTTCCACATAAGCGTCGCAGCCCCAAACTTTAAGAAACGACAACTTTGGTTTCTTGCCAAACCACAGTTCATAAGGCGTCGTCTCAACGGATTTCGATGGTGCCCTATTTAAAGTGAATGCAACTGTCTCTAATTCATAATCCCAAAACGATAGTGGTAAACCGATAAGAGATATCATAGATTGCACTATATCCAATAAAGTACGGTTATGACGTTCGGACACACCATTAAGCTGTGGTGTTCCAGGTGGCATGAGTTTGTGAAACTATTCCACATTGTTTTAATTGAAGACCAAACTCGTAACTCAAATATTCTCCTCCACGATCAGATCGTAGAAACTTTATTTTTCTTGTTACGATGATTTTTCCACTTCACTCTGAAATTCTTTGAACTTTTCAACTATTTCAGACTTATGTTTCATCAAGTAGATATACCCATATTTGCTCAAATCATTTGTGAAGGTTAGAAAATAATGATACTTTCCACGAGCCTTAACACTCATCGGATTGCATACATCGGTATGTATTATTTCCAATAAGTCAGTAGCTCGTTCCATTGTTCCGGAGAACGGAGTTTTAGTCATCTTGCCCAAAAGGCACGGTTCGCAAGCATCAAATGATTCATAACCAAGTGATTCCAAAAATCCATCTTTATGGAGTTTCTTCATGCGCTTTACACCGATATGACCCAAATGGCAGTGTCACAAATAAGTTGCACTATCATTATTAACTTTGCATCTTTTGGCATCAATATTATGAATATGTGTATCACTACGATCGAGATCCAACAAACTATTTTCATTGGGTGTATAACCATCGAAGGTCTTATTCATGTAAACAGAATAACAATTATTCTTTAACTTCGAATGAATAATTGTATCGCAATAAACATGATCAAATCATATTCATGCTCTACGCAAACGCTAAATAACATTTATTTATGTTTAACACTAATCTCGAAAATATAGGGAGTGTGTGATGATGATCATATCAATCTTGGAACTATTTCCAACACTCATCGTCACTTCCCCTCAACGAGTCTCTGTTTATTATGTAACTCCTGTTTCAGTTACTAATCTTTAGCAACCGAACAAGTATTAAATACTCAGGGGTTACTATAAACACTAGTAAGGCACACATCAAACACCTGTATATCAAATATACCCTTGTTCACTTTGCCATCTTTCTTATCCACCAAATATTTAGGGCATTTCTGCTTCCAGTGACCATTTCCTTTGCAGTAGAAGCACTCAGTTTTAGGCTTAGGTCCAGCTTTGGTCTTCTTCACGGGAGTGACAACTTGTTTGCCATTCTACTTGAAGTTTCCCTTTCTTTCCCTTTGCCCTTTTCTTGAAACTAGTGGTCTTGTTAATCATCAACACTTGATGCTCTTTCTTGATTTCTACCTTCGTTGATTTCAACATCACGAAGAGCTCGGAATCGTTTTCGTCATCCCTTGCATACTATAGTTCATCACAAAGTTCTACTAACTTGGTGATGGTGACTAGAGAATTCTATCAATCACTATCTTATCTGGAAGATTAACTCCCAATTGATTCAAGCGATTGAAGTACTCAGACAATTTGAGCACATGCTCACTAGTTGAGCGATTCTCCTCCATCTTTTAGCAATAGAACTTGTTGGAGACTTCATATCTCTCAACTCGGGTATTTGCTTGAAATATTAACTTCAATCCTGGAACATCTAATATGGTCCATGACGTTCAAAACATCTTTGAAGTCCCGATTCTAAGCCGTTAAGCATGGTGCACTAAACTATCAAGTAGTCATCATATTGAGCTAGCCAAACGTATATAACGTCTGCATCTGCGCCTGCAATAGGTCTGTCACCTAGCGGTGCATTAAGGACATAATTCTTCTGTGCAGCAATGAGGATAAACCTTAGATCACGGATCCAATCCGCATCATTGCTACTAACATCTTTCAACACAATTTTCTCTAGGAACATATAAAAATAAACATATGAAAGCAACAATGCAAGCTATTGATCTACAACATAATTTGCAAAATACTACCAGGACTAAGTTCATGATAAATTAAAGTTCAATTAATCATATTACTTAAGAACTCCCACTTAGAAAGACATCCCTCTAATCCTCTAAGTGATTACGTGATCCATATCAACTACACCATGTCCGATCATCACGTGAGATGGAGTAGTTTCAATGGTGAACATCAATATGTTGATCATATCTACTATATGATGCATGCTCGACCTTTCGGTCTCCGTGTTCCGAGGCCATATCTGTATATGCTAGGCTCGTCAAGTTTAACCTGAGTATTCCGCGTGTGCAACTGTTTTGCACCCGTTGTATTTGAACGTAGAGCCTATCACACCCGATCATCATGTGGTGTCTCAGCATGAAGAACTTTCACAACGGTGCATACTCAGGGAGAACACTTCTTGATAATTAGTGAGAGATCATCTTATAATGCTACCGTCAAACAAAACAGAATAAGATGTATAACAGAAAAACATCATATGCAATCAAAATATGTGACATGATATGGCCATGATCATCTTGCGCCTTTTGATCTCTATCTCCAAAGTATTGTCATGATCTCTATCGTTACCGGCACGACACCATGATCTTCATCATCTTGATCTATATCAATGTGTCGTCATATGGTCGTCTCGCCAACTATTGCTCTTGCAACTATTGCTATCACATAGCGATAAAGTAAAGCAATTATTTGGCACTTGCATCTTATGCAACAAAGAGACAACCATAGGGCTTCTGCCAGTTGCCGATAACTTCAACAAAACATGATCATCTCATACAACAACTTATATCTCATCACATCTTGACCATATCACATCACAACATGCTCTGCAAAAACAAGTTAGACGTCCTCTACTTTGTTGTTGCAAATTTTACGTGGCTGCTACGGGCTTAGCAAGAACCGTTCTTACCTATGCATCAAAACCACAACGATAGTTCGTCAAGTTAGTGCTGTTTTAACCTTCGCAAGGACCGGGCGTAGCCACACCTGATTCAGCTAAAGTGAGAGAGACAGACACCCGCCAGCCACCTTTAAGCACAAGTTCTCGTAACGGTGAAACCAGTCTCGCGTAAGCGTACGCGTAATGTCGGTCCGGGCCGCTTCATCTCACAATACCGCCGAACCAAAGTATGACATGCTAGTAAGCAGTATGACTTGTATCGCCCACAACTCACTTGTGTTATACTCGTGCATATAACATCAACGCATAAAACCTAGGCTCTGATACCATTGTTGGGGAACGTAGTAATTTCAAAAAAAAATTCCTACGCACACGCAAGATCATGGTGATGCATAGCAACGAGAGGGGAGAGTAATGTCCACGTACCCTCTTAGACTGTAAGCGGAAGCGTTATGACAACGCGGTTGATGTAGTCGTACGCCTTCACGATCCGATCGATCCAAGTACCGAACGTACGGCACCTCTGAGTTCAGCACGCGTTCAGCTTGATGACGATCCCCGGACTCCGATCCAGCAAAGTGTCGGGGATGAGTTCCGTCAGCACGACAGCATGGTGACGATGATGATGTTCTACCGGCGCAGGGCTTCGCCTAAACTCCGCGACGATATGGCCGAGGTGGAATATGGTGGAAGGGGGCACCGCACACGGCTAAGGAACGATCACGAAGATCAACTTGTGTTGTGCCTAGAGGTGCCCCCTGCCCACGTATATAAAGGAGCAAGGGGGGAGGGGGCGGCCGGCCTAGTAGGGGCGCGCCAAGGGGAGTCCTACTCCCACCGGGAGTAGGACTCCCTCCTTCCTTGTTGGAGTAGGAGAAGGGGGAAAGAGGGGGAGAGGAGGAAGGAAAAGGGGGCCACACCCCTTGTCCAATTCGGACCAGAGGGGGGCTGCGCGCCTCCTTCCTTTCGGCCTCTCTCCTCTATTCCCGTATGGCCAATAAGGCCCATATACTCCCCGGCGAATTCCCGTAACTCTCCGGTACTCCGAAAAATACCCGAATCACTCGGAACCTTTCTGAAGTCCGAATATAGTCGTCCAATATATCGATCTTTACGTCTCGACCATTTCGAGACTCCTCGTCATGTCCCCGATCTCATCCGGGACTTCGAACTCCTTCGGTACATCAAAACTCATAAACTCATAATATAACTGTCATCGAAACCTTAAGCGTGCGGACCCTACGGGTTCGAGAACTATGTAGACATGACCTAGAACTATTATTGGTCAATAACCAATAGCGGAACATGGATGCTCATATTGGCTCCTACATATTCTACGAAGATCTTTATCGGTCAAACCGCATAACAACATACGTTGTTCCCTTTGTCATCGGTATGTTACTTGCCCGAGATTCGATCGTCGGTATCCAATACCTAGTTCAATCTCGTTACCGGCAAGTCTCTTTACTCGTTACGTAATACATCATCTCGCAACTAACTCATTAGTTGCAATGCTTGCAAGGCTTATAGTGATGTGCATTACCGAGAGGGCCCAGAGATACCTCTCCGACAATCGGAGTGACAAAACCTAATCTCGAAATACGCCAACCCAACATGTACCTTCGGAGACACCTGCAGTACTCCTTTATAATCACCCAGTTACGTTGTGACGTTTGGTAGCACCCAAAGTGTTCCTCTGGTAAACGGGAGTTGCATAATCTCATAGTTATAGGAACATGTATAAGTCATGAAGAAAGCAATAGCAACATACTAAATGATCAAGTGCTAGGCTAACGGAATGGGTCATGTCAATCACATTATTCTCCTAATGATGTGATCCCATTAATCAAATGACAACACATGTCTATGGTTAGGAAACATAACCATCTTTGATTAATGAGCTAGTCAAGTAGAGGCATACTAGTGACTATATGTTTGTCTATGTATTCACACATGTATCATGTTTCCGGTTAATACAATTCTAGCATGAATAATAAACATTTATCATGAAATAAGGAAATAAATAATAACTTTATTATTGCCTCTAGGGCATATTTCCTTCACCACCCTCCCTTTTCTTCTTAGAGCCGGAGTCCGTAATCGAGTATTCATCCTACTTCGTGCGAAGTCTTTGCTTTCTTTCCTCAACGATTTCAACCGGTGTTTTCTCTTCAAGTTATTCGTCGGTTCCCCCTTCCAAGTTGTCTTTGTTTTCCCGCCCTCCCACCCTTTCTCTTCCCGGAGTCTGAGTCTCTCTCAACGATCTATTTCATTCATGCAGAACCTCTTCAGTCTTTCATAAATTATCTCAACCGGTGAATTCTCGTCTCGGTGGACATTATTCAACTCTTTTTCTTCTCTGGTGGACTCAATTCTAGTTTTTTCGGGTTGATCATATTCTTTTCCTCGGATCATGTGTTTTCCCCTGCTCGTTCGCCTCTCGCCAGTTTATCCTTCCAGAGTGTTCAAGATATCTCAGGAGATTCGTCTGTGTTCCAATTAATTCAAGGTTGTCATCTCATTCAAATATTTCAATTGTTCCGGTGCATCATCTATCTGTTCTACATCCTTTCCAACGGTGTTATCTCTTCAATGGGCCCTAACCCACAGGTCTTTTCCCAGGATCTTAGATCTTACATGACTCTTCTAATTCTCTTGGAGTTATTCTCAAATCTATTTCGAAGTTTGAAGTAGGTATGAATTTCATCAGTCAGATGCCTCTCCAGGATCGCTTTCGAATTCTTTTCATTGTTGGCTCAACCTCTCTTCTTTTCATTCTCCCGGAGTATCTCAGTAATTTTGGTGGTTTTTCTCGTCATCATTTGAAGATCGAAGAAGAGTTTTTCCTCTAAATCTTGCCCGTTCTCCCGAAGATTCGTGGTTCTAGCTTCTTGTCATCCTCTCAAATTATTCCATTTGTCAGATATTCTTTTCATCCATCCGGAGTATGTCAGAAGCTGTTTTCCTGTTTCTTTTCATCGGAGGCCATCGTTCCAGAAGAATTCTTCATCCTCACATTTCAGCTACCGTTATCCAATTATCCCGGTGCTTCGTTCAAGTGTTCTTTAATCAGCTTGTGATCTCTTTGTTCTTTTGCATCTAAATGCCCTCCTGCTTATTGGTTATTTTAATTCTTCCTGGTGATTCATTCCCTTTCATCAGTCATTTCCGAATTCTAACGGTGGTTCGTTCAAGATTCTTTTTCCTTGATCATCATTTTAATTCATTCGTTCTTTCCAATCCTACCGGTGGTTCATGAAGACTTTCTCAAGTGCTGTGCTATGTTCCTTCTCAATCCTTTTCAAGAAGAATAAGTAGTATGCGAAATCCATTGATGGTCATCAATTTAATTTGATGAAGGATAAGCATACAATAAATCTTATTCTTATTTTATCCAAGTGATTAATCCCTTTTCTTCAGAGTTTGTTCTTGGTGAATAAATTCTAGTTCCAAGTGTTTCATCTTTTCTTTTCCGGAGTTCAAATTTCCACCGCCATTTCGTCGGAACCTCCATCTAAATCATCGCAAGCTTTAATCTTATTCTTTCATCCTTCAATTTTATCTCATCATCCTTTTGTCACCGGAGTTCTTCATGGTGGTTCTTCATGATTTAATTCCTTCTTCAAGAGTTCATCAAGATTTTGTCGGTGGAGTTCAAGTATCTTTTCTTCTCGCGTCTCGAAGCACGAATAATTCTTCATTTTCTTCTGAAGTGGAGTTTTGCATTTCTCTGTTCTTCTCAGATATTTAATCTTTTCCTTTTGTGGTCGGTTATCACCTTATGATCTTGAGATGTTATCCATAAGTCCACGACAAGCTTATTCTTTTCGTTGTTGATTTTCTCAACAACTCCGTTAAACCCTTCCTTCTAAGTTATTTTCATTCCTTTCTTCCAATTCTTTCTGGAGGTTTTGTGACATGTCTTCCTCAAGTATCATTCCATCCTCTCAAGCTCGTGTTCTATTCCTTCATGTTTCAGTCATAGTGCTGCCTAAATCCTTTCAGTCTTATTCGTTTCTTATCTCATTCTAACCGGAGTGGTTTCATAGTCTACCTGATTCCGTGAGCTTTCGATTCTCGTCATTCTCGTCGTTTCTCTCTTCTTCTCGAGTGCTCTCGATTCTTTGCTTCTTTTCTTAAGCTCTTGTTTCACCTCATCCCTTTTCCCTTCCGTCTCGGTCCTAAGATCTCGGGACGAGATCTCTTGTTAGTGGAGGAGTGTTGTAACGCCCCTGTTTCGATGCGCCAGGTGTCTGCCAGTTATTCGTCGTTGTTGCCATGTCATTTGCTTGTGTGTTGCATTTTATCATGTCTTCATGTGCATTTCATTTTGCATACGTGTTCGTCTCATGCATCCGAGCATTTCCCCCTTGTCCATTTTGCAATCCGGCACTCCTATGTTCCCCGGCGTCCCCCTTTTGTCTCTCGTCGTGAGTGGGTGTTAAACATTCTCAGAATGGACCGAGGCTTGCCAAGCGGCCTTGGTATAGCATCGGTAGACCGCCTGTCATGTTTCGTGCCATTTGGAGTCCGTTTGATACTCCAACGGTTAACCGAGGGACCGAAAAGGCCTCGTGTGTGTTGCAGCCCAACACCCCTTCCAAAGTGGCCCAAAACCCATCTAACTCCCCTCCATGCTCTCGGTCGTTCGATCACGATCGCGTGGCTGAAAACCGCTCCTCATTTGGACTCTCCTAGCTCCCAGAATCTATAAATAGACCCTCCCCTTCCATTTTCGCGGATGAAACCCTAGCCCCTTCTCCACCGCGCCGCCGGACATGTCCATCCGCGCCGGACATGTCCGCCGTCCACGTCCCTCTGTCCAATGGCGTCGCGCCACGTCGCCTTCCCTGGCCCCGCGACCAACCAGCCGCCGCCACGTCCTCATCCCCGCCGGCTCTCTCTCTCCTCCGCGCCGCGGGGCCCGCGGGGCCCATCGCCGGCCCGCCCCCGGGCCGAACACGGGCCGCGCCCCGCGCCGGCGCCGGAGCCGCCCTGGGCCTCGCGCCGCCGGCCGGCCCGAGCGCCTCCCGCGCCCGAGCTCCTCCCCGCGCCGCCGTTGCGACTCGCCGTCCGCCTCGCCGGAGGCCGCGCCCGCCTCCACCGCCCCGGCGCCGCCGCGCCACCTCGGCCTCCGCCGCCGCGGGGCCCGATCTGCCTCCGCTGCTCGCCGCCTCCTCCCGGCCCGAGCGCGCCCGAGCGCCCGGCCTCGCCCTCGCCGGCCTGCTGCGCGCCCAAGTGCCTCGCCGGAGCTCTCGCGGGCTCGCCGGAGCTCTCTCCGATCCGGATCCGGTGGCCTGGATCAGATCCACCACCTCGGCCATCCAAACGCCAGCCCCGTCCCCGGATCTCTCCGTCCCGGGTCTCCTCCATCCCGTTTTCCCCGATGTGCTAAATCCACAGTCCCCAGATTCTAGTATTTTCATGCCATGTTCTTCGCATTGTATCTCTGCATCCGTAGCTCCGTTTTGTGCATGTAATATGTCAAATTGTTCGTCTCAACGAGTACTTAATTTCATTCGATTGCATCATGTTCATTTGAGGTCATCTGGATGCCTGAATCATCATTGCCAGAGTGCTTCATGATGTTAATCTGCTGAAACTGTTATAGCATGCCCTTTTGTCATTTTTGCCATGATTGATGTGTGCATCTTATGAACTTGAGCCCTACATATGTTTTGAATTATGCCATGTCTTCTTTACAGTGGTGTATTCCATGTATTTTTGTGATCAATGTGGTGACTAGCACAAGCATGCAAACTAGGCATCGTGATATTGCTGATTTTAGTCCCTGTTCTGCTGTTATTTTGATGCCATGTAAACTTGATGCTACAGAGTTATCCATGCATAATTTGAGATACTTCAGTAAGGGTGTTTTGAACATATGGTTATGATCTATCCATCCATGCCCCTGGTTGCATTTATAGCTTGCTGTAGATTGTTCATATCTTGCTCTAAACTTGCTAAATGATGTTGCTGTCAGCCTGTTAACATGAAGTTCAGTTTTGCCATGTGATTTCCTAGTGATCCATGCACCCTATGAACTTGCTCTTGCCATGCTTAGCTTCATAAACATTCCTTCTTACTGTTGGTTGCCTTGCCATGCCACGTATTGCTCTGTGGTGAGTGGTTCAAGCTCACCAACATGCCTACTTATCGTTGTTCCTGCCATGTTTGAATCTGTCATATAACTTGCCATGTTTACATGGGTGCCATCATATTTTCTGTGCCTTTTTGGCTCATGGTCAGTAAAGTACTTTTGTTCTATGCAATTAGTAGATTCATGCCATGCCTTTGTTTGCCATGATAAGTTCCTGTAACATGTTGTTTGATAGCTCTAAACATTGCAACCTGATGTTTAATTTCTGCAAAGTCTGAAACTGATATTATTTGCAATCTTGCCATGTGTGTTTGAGCATGTTCTATTGATTTCTGGAGATAACTCAGTGTTCATGTTTTGATATGCTTTACCTGTACATCATGCCCATGTCTTTTGTTTTCATGTTGAGATGTTGTAGCATATTGTTTTGATGCTTGCAAGATGCCTAGTTGCTGTTTTGGACAGATTGTTGCTATAACTTGTATAGTGTGTGTGTGTTGAACCGTTGCTCCGTTTTGAGTGTGCTCTATATGAAACTTGCTTAGAATTGCATGTAGCTTCATATTATCATGTTGCATCCTTGTTTTGGTGTGTATGCTTGAGGTTTGAATGCATTTTGCATCAATGCCATGTTTAACTTGTTTTGCTCATATCTTCTAGACCGTAGCTCCGAACTAAATGAACTTTATATGTAACTTGACTAGAATCTTGTGTAGATCATCTTGGTGCATCTTAACTTGCTGTTTAACAACTTGAACATAAGGTTTATTCAGATCTGGACCAATTTCGAAATATGCATATGAGGACTTACCGGAATTGTTATATGTTGTTCCCGGCCTCATTTAAACTTGCCTTGATGTGTTGCTCTTGTTTGCATCATCTCTTGCCATGAGTAGCTTCATGTAGCATTGTCATGCATCATGCTTGTTGTGCATCATGTCTTGTACATGTGTGGTGTGTTTACCATGTTGTGTGCTTCTTTTCGATAGTTCCTGTTTCGTTGCGATCGTGAGGATTCGTTCGTCTACGCTTGGTTCGGCTTCATCCGTTCGTCTTCTTCATGGACTCGTTCTTCTTCCTAGCGGGATTCCAGGCAAGATGACCGCTACCCTGGATCTCACTACTATCATTTCTATGCTAGTTGCTTTGTTCTATCGTTATGCCGTGTTACCTATCTTTTGCTCATCAAGCCTCCCAAATTTCCATGAACCTCTAACCTTTGACACCCTTCCTAGCAAACCATTGATTGGCTATGTTACCGCTTTGCTCAGCCCTCTTATAGCATTGTTAGTTGCAGGTGAAGTTGAAGATTGCTCCATGGTGAACAGGATTTTGGTTGGGATATCACAATATCTCTTATATTATTAATGAATCTATATATTTGGCAAAGGGTGGAAGGCTCGGCCTTATGCCTGGTGTTTTGTTCCACTCTTGCCGCCCTAGTTTCCGTCATACAGGTGTTATGTTCCTGGATTTTGCGTTCCTTACGCGGTCGGGTGATTTATGGGACCCCCTTGACAGTTCGCTTTGAATAAAACTCCTCCAGCAAGGCCCAACCTTGGTTTTACCATTTGCCTCACCACCACCTATTTTTCCCTTGGGAGTAATTAACCCAAGGGTCATCTTTATTACAGCCCCCCCGGGCCAGTGCTTGTCTAAGTGTTGGTCCGAACTAGAGCCCTTTGCAGCGCCCCCTCAGGGAAACTTGAGGTCTGGTTTTAGTTGTATGGATTGCTCATCCGGTGTTGCCCTGAGAACGAGATATGCGCAGCTCCTATCGGGATTGTCGGCGCATCGGGCGGCTTTGCTGGTCTTGTTTTACCATTGTCGAAATGTCTTGTAAACCGGGATTCCGAGTCTGATCGGGTCTTCCTGGGAGAAGGTATATCCTTCGTTGATCGCGAGAGCTTATCATGGGCTAAGTTGGGACACCCCTGCAGGGTATAATCTTTCGAAAGCCGTGCCTGCGGTTATAGGCAGATGGGAATTTGTTAATGTCCGGCTGTAGATAACTTGACACCAGATCCGAATTAAAACGCATCAACCGTGTGTGTAGCCGTGATGGTCTCTTTTCGGCGGAGTCCGGGAAGTGAACACGGTTTCTGGGTTATGTTTGACGTAAGTCGGTGTTCAGGATCACCTCTTGATCATTGCTAGCTTCACGACTGTTCCTTTGCTTCTCTTCTCGCTCTTATTTGCGTATGTTAGCCACCATATTATGCTTAGTCGCTGCTGCAACCTCACCACTTTACCCCTTCCTTTCCCATTAAGCTTTGCTAGTCTTGATACCCATGGTAATGGGATTGCTGAGTCCTCGTGGCTCACAGATTACTACAACAACAGTTGCAGGTACAGGTTTTGCGATGATCATGACGCGAGAGCGATGTTTGCTTGTTTTGGAGTTCTTCTTCTGCTTCTTCTTCGATCAGGGGATAGGTTCCAGGTCGGCAGCCTGGGCTAGCAGGGTGGATGTCATTTGAGTTTCTGTTTGTGTTTCATCATAGTCGGATGGTGCTCTTATGTACGATGATGTTGTATTCGTGTGGCATTGTTTGCCTTATGTATGTATCCCCATCTATTATGTAATGTTGATGTAATGATATCCACCTTGCAAAAGCGTTTCAATATGCGGTTCTATCCTTGGTGGGACCTTCGAGTCTCTTCAGGATAGTATCGCATATTGGGCATGACAAGTTGGTATCAGAGCCTCGACCGACCTTAGGAGCCCCCTTGATTGATCGTGTAGTTTGGCCGTTGTCGAGTCTAGAATAAAACTGTTTTCGGAGTCTAGTTATATCGGAGAGTAGGAATTCTTTTTACTCCTCAGCCCCTTCGTTGCTTTGGTGAGGAATCTTGACGTAGGTGTTTTGAACTACTCCTCTTCCCTTTCAAATTTTTCTTTAGGATCACGCAGTTGGTTTTCCGATCATTGGTTCTCAGCTCTTTTCATCCGGTGCATTTCTCGTCAAGTCGACTCGACTCCCTTCATCTTTGCAAGTTCAATCCTCAGTTGTTTTCTTTTCCCACCCACCCTCCCTTTTCTTCTTGGAGCCGGAGTCCATAATCGAGTATTCATCCTACTCGTGCGAAGTCTTTGCTTTCTTTCCTCAATGATTTCAACCGGTGTTTTCTCTTCAAGTTATTCATCGGTTCCCCCTTCCAAGTTGTCTTTGTTTTCCCGCCCTCCCACCCTTTCTCTTCCCGAAGTCTGAGTCTCTCTCAACAATCTATTTCATTCATGCAGAACCTCTTCAGTCTTTCATAAATTATCTCAACCGGCGAATTCTCGTCTCGGTGGACATTATTCAACTCTTTTTCTTCTCCGGTGGACTCAATTCTAGTTTTTTCGGGTTGATCATATTCTTTTCCTCGGATCAAGTGTTCCCCTGCTCGTTCACCTCTCGCCAGTTTATCCTTCCAGAGTGTTCAACATATCTCAGGAGATTTGTCTGTGTTCCAATTAATTCGAGGTTGTCACCTCATTCAAATATTTCAATTGTTCCGGTGCATCATCTATCTGTTCTACATCCTTTCCAACGGTGTTATCTCTTCAGTGGGCCCTAACCCACAGGTCTTTTCCCAGGATCTTACCTGACTCTTCTAATTCTCCTGGAGTTATTCTCAAATCTGTTTCAAAGTTTGAAGCAGGTATGAATTTCATCAGTCAGATGCCTCTCCAAGATCGCTTTCGAATTCTTTTAATTGTTGGCTCAACCTCTCTGCTTTTCATTCTCCCGGAGTATCTCAGTAATTTTGGTGGTTTTTCTTGTCGTCATTTGAAGATCGAAGAAGAGTTTTTCCTCTAAATCTTGCCCGTTCTCCCGAAGATTCGTGGTTCTAGCTTCTTGTCATCCTCTCGAATTATTCCATTTGTCAGATATTCTTTTCATCCATCCGGAGTATGTCAGAAGCTGTTTTCCCGATTCTTTTCATTGGAGGCCATCGTTCCAGAAGAATTCTTCATCCTCACACTTCAGCTACCGTTATCCAATTATCCCGGTGCTTCGTTCAAGTGTTCTTTAATCAGCTCGTGATCTCTTTGTTCTTTTGCATCTAAATCCCCTCTTGCTTATTGGTTATTCTAATTCTTCCCGGTGATTCATTCCCTTTCATCAGTCATTTCCGAATTCTAACGGTGGTTCGTTCAAGATTCTTTTTCCTTGATCATCATTTTAATTCATATTGGGCGTGACACCGGGCAAACCCAACATTTGACCAAAGAGATGATTCGGAGCTGATGCATATAAGGCCAAACTCGTGACGTCGAACACTACCGAAGGTATTCGGTCTTTGTAAAAGAAAACAGGATGACGAAAGCCTATTATAAACCCTCAATTTCCAGGTACGTGCGCTTAATCTATCGTGGCGAAATGCCAATAACGGCAGTATCCTCTGTGGGTATGGAACCCATGGGATGGTTAAACAACAAGAGGCAGTAGAAAAGGTTTACACAGGGGCTTAATCTAAAAAGAAACCTGTTGAACGGGGCCCTGCTGCACGTCTGCGCCTTTGTCTCCATTGTGTCGTATCCTAGAAGGGTATCATGCGAACATTGTCTGTGGAAAAAAGAAAACTCCTATGAGAGTACAATGTAAGTATGCGATGGATAATAAAAGTGTAAGATGTTGGCCTGCCAGTAAGGTTGAGCCAAGTGTGGGGCTGCGTTAAATGTTTATAGCCCCTGGTGTCAGCTATGGGATTACATATACGGTGCCCTGGTTCAGTTTTACCCGGGCTACCGGACTCGTCTAACCGTGTCTGTGGTCGTAATGACCAGTCATGTTTTTTGATATTGGAGGCCGCTTACAGTCCGACCTCCAGGGCCGTCGCGTGTTCCTCTGTGCATGAAGAGTGCTCTATGATTCCGCTAACGGTGATGACGCCACGTGGACCGGGCATTTTGAGTGTAAGGTAGCCATAGTGCGGCAGTGCGTTGAAGCGGGTGAAGGCCGTTCTTCCAAGCAATGCGTGATAGCCGCTTTGGAAGGGTGCGATGGTGAAGAGTAGTTCTTCACTTCTGGAGTTGCCTTGGGAGCCGAATGTTACTTCCAGCACGACGGAGCCCCTGCCGTAGGCTTCAACGCCTAGTATCACCCCTTCAAAGGTGGTGTTGCTTTGGCCAATTCTGGATGGGTTTATCCCCATTCTACGGATAGTGTCCTCGTATATTAGATTGAGACTACTGTCGCCGTCCATGAGGACACGGGTGAGACGGTATCCGTCAATTATTGGGTCAAGCACCAAGGCCTCTGATCCTCCATGCCGAATACTAGTTTGGCCGTCCATGTGATCAAAAGTGATCAGATGAGACATCCAGTAGTCAGATGTGGGTATGATGGGCTCTACATCGCGCGTGTCTCTGAGCGCGCATTCGTTCCTTCTTGTGAATGTGTGAGTCGCGTGGATCATGTTTACTGTTTTAACCTCTGGCGGGAATTTATTCTGTCCCCCAGTGTTCGGCTGGCGAGGTTCATCCTCGTCTTCGCTTGGTGTGTCCCTCCCCTTGTGTTCGACATTTAATTTGCTGGCCTGCTTGAAGACCCAGCATTCTCTATGCGTGTGGTTCGCAGGTTTCTCGGGAGTGCCATGAATTTGGCATAGTCTGTCCAGGACTCTATTCAGACCGGACGGTCCCTCTTTACTGCCTTTAAATGGCTTCTTTTGCTGATCAGGTCGAGAGCCCCTAAATCCAGCATTGACCATTGTGTTGTCCGGGCTCTCTTCCTTGTTTTGGCGTTTGTGTTTATTACGCCGTGGCTTCCCGTTGCCATCCCTTATTTCGGATGTATTGGGGTCGCTAGTGCCTTTACGGGCTAGCCACCTATCTTCACCCATGCAAAAGCATGTCATAAGGCCTGTTAAGGCTGCCATTGTCCTTGGATTTTCTTGGCCGAGGTGCCGGGCGAGCCACTCGTCATGGATGTTGTGTTTGAATGCTGCTAAGGCTTCAGCGTTCGGACAATCGACAATTTGATTCTTCTTAGTGAGGAATCAGTTCCAAAGCTTGCGGGTGGACTCTCCGGGCTATTGGGTTATTTGAATTAGATCGTCTGCATCCGGAGGCCGGACATAAGTCCCTTGAAAGTTGGCCCTGAAAGCGTCCTCGAGTTCCTCCCAACTCCCGATTGAATTTTCGGGGAGGCTTTTCAACCAGTGTCCAGCTGGTCCCTTCAACTTGAGGGGAAGGTATTTGATGGCGTGGAGGTCATCCCCACGAGCCATGTGAATATGCAGGATAAAATCCTTGATCCAGACCCCTGGGTCTGTCATTCCGTCGTATGCCTCTACGTTCACAGGTTTAAAAGCCTTGTGGGAATTCATGGTCCAGTATTTCTTCGGTGAAGCATAGGGGGTGCACAGCCCCACTGTATCTGGGCGCGCCATGGCATGCAGTCGGCTGTGTTGTGTCCGGTGTTTATTCCGAACTGGTATTTGGCTTGTATGATCGTTTTGGAGACCATCGTCCCTCGCCGGGGTGTGTCCTTTGGATCCGTAGATGGACCTGGCTGCACCGGCTTTCTTATTTAGATGCTCACGTAGATCATGCGCGACGTCCGTAGCCGTTCTGTTGTGGTTGTGAAGCGGCACGTCTGGTCTCCTGGTCGTATTATTCATTGGTGGAACGGCCTCGTCGTCGAATTCTGGCAATAGTTTGCATTTTGGATAGCTTTTTGTGTGGTCATCGTCGCCATATCTTTTTTCAATGTCTAGCACTTTATTCCATCTGCGACTAAGCGTTTCCTATGCGGCTTTGAGCCTTTGCTTCTGCTTCTTTAGACTTCTCGCTGTGGCCATAAGCTTTCGGTGGAGGTTGTCTCGTTCCACGCATTCTTCCGGAATGATGAATGCATCATCGTCCGGACTGTGTTCCTATATCGGGGCGGTTTGATGAGCTCGTCCCTCCAGATTATTGTGATCGGGCATCTGCTCCGAACTCGGTTTGGCGTGACCTGGCTCGTCCTGCTCCATCGTTGGGTCCATGTGGTCGTTATTGCCTTCGGGGTTTACTAGTATGTCGATCCTTCTTGCGCTCTTGTCGCTATTTTTACTGTTGCTGGACTTTGAGCGGCATCTGCGCCGCCGTTTTGGCTTTTGCCCGGGTGTTTTATCTTCTGAATTATCGCTGTCATCCTTCTTGGGCGTATCCACCATGTATATATCATGTGATGAGGTAGTGGTCCCGCGCCCCAGAGATTCTGAAGCTTCTCCTGCGTCGTCGTCCATACCGTCGATGTCTTTGGAGTCGAAGTCAAGAATGTCAGTTAAATCATGGATCGTGGCAATGAAGTGGGTGGTGGGTGGGCAGCGAATTCCTTCGTCGCCTGCTTCCCACTCAAACCGGACATAGTTCGGCCCAGAGCTTCCTGACAAAGAGAGAGACTTTAATGAGTTCAACATGTCGCCAAAGGGCGAGTGCTGGAAGGTGTCCGCAGCGGTAAACTCCATTACCGGAGCCCAACCTGGCTCGGTTGGCTCGATGGTGTGCGGACCGGAACCAACAACCGGATACGAGTCCGGGGGCCTGGGGTTACAGGCCTCCACAGAGGTGAGGCCTATGTTCGGCTCCACCGCCGATGAGTATGCGGCCTGCGGGGCGGGGTCCACCCCTCCGTCCTTAGGCAACGCAACCTGCTTTGGATTTAGATCCGGGGCTACTGCAGGGGTGATATCCTAAGCATTGTCCGACAGTAGGTCTGGGCTGTGCTCGTCGTGATTGTCCGGTGCTCCTGGCACATGCCAGATTTCGTCGAAGATCAAGTCTCCGCGGACATTGGTCGTGTAGTTCACGTTTTCCGAACCTGACCTGGTGGCCAGGGGCGTAGCTATCGATCTGCTCTAGATGTCCAAGCGAATTGGCCCGCAGTGCGAGGCCGCCGAACACAAAGATTTGTTCGGGGAGAAAAGTATTGCCCTGGACCATGTTGTTGACGATTGAAGGCGCCATCAAGCCTCGAAGCGACGACACATAGGAACTCTCAATGAAAGCACCAATGTTGGTGTCAAAATAGGCGGATCTCGGGTAGGGGGTCCCGATCTGTGCATCTTAGGCTGATGGTAACAGGAAGCAAGGGACACAATGTTTACCCAGGTTCGGGCCCTCTCGATGGAGGTAAAACCCTACTTCCTACTTGATTAATATTGAAGATATGAGTTGTACAAGAGTAGATCTACCACGAGATCATAGAGGCTAAACCCTAGGAGCTAGCCTATGATGGTATGATTGTAATTGTGATCGGTCTTCTAAGGACCATCCTCTCTGGTTTATATAGACACCGGAGAGGGCTAGGGTTTACACGAAGTCGGTTACAAGGAAGGAAATACAATATCCGGATCGCCAAGCTTGTCTTCCACGCAAAGGAGAGTCCCATCCGGACACGAGCCGGAGTCTTGAGTCTTGTATCTTCACGCTTCAATAGTCCGGACGATGTATATAGTCCGGCTGTCCGGATACCCCCTAATCCAGGACTCCCTCACTGCTCCCCTGCGCCCTTGTGCCAATTGTTGAGCCCCGCCTCTGCGGGTCGGCGGTGTTGGTGTCGAGGGATCCGTTCCACATGTTGTTTATTCACCTTGGTTGGGCGTCGGGGAAGGAATCTTCCTTAACCGCCTCTACACCACCACTAATACACTACCACGCCACCTGACTCATATCTCTCTGTGTCCATGGTGAGGCAATGGTCGATGGCGGCGACACGAGTAGCCTAAGCAGGCAGCACGGAAGCCGACAAGGACGCGCTGCGACAGTCGCTGGACGGGGACGTCTTGTGCCTCCAGCGCTCGGTCGGTTTTGCGTTCCTCTTCACATTGGCTGCTGCTAGTTGTGGTTGTTTTTGCTTAATTCATAGGGTAAATTGAACTGAACTGGGTTGGATTTGTGTGAGTGGCACAACTAGACGAATATCAAGGGCTTCAAGGCGTTGTACAAGCTGTTTAACAAGATAACCAGTGCCGTAAGGGATGACAAGCTAATTATTAAGGTATGTGATTACTGAAGAGTGTTTGGTTCACAGCTACATTTTGTATGTAGCCATTGTAGTATCCTCAGTATTATATTTAGGTATTGCAAATCATTCTGCGGGTGATGTGGTTCTGGAATTGTTCAGGAGGAGTTTCAGTTGGAGCTATTTAAGGCAGCAGGAGGATAGCATGTTCACTGACCGTGTAAGTCCGTGTTAATTTGAACGCAGTTTATTTCCGTGCACTGCCGCTTGTCATAATATTACCGTTGCACATCTGGTATTAGTATGATCATGAACTTATTGTTATACGGACCTGATGAAAATCGATGAGATAATTGACTCCTAATTATTTTGTGAAATATTACAAGTTATTCAGAATTTTGTTGACCCTTGCTTTAGATATTTGTGGATCATAATGCTACTCTGCCATGGATATGTTTGTGGGAGTCTTATTCCGCTATATTTTTGGACAAAACAAATTGCGATCGGATTTCGCTACAGATTTGGAGTATCCAATTCAGCTTATAGGCATGGTTTTTGAGTCATATGGGTTATCACTATGTAATTTTTAGTAATTTTGAATTTGGATGTACCCTTTTTGTCTTGTCTCTCCACTAGATATCTTCATAAGTAACTATCGCTGGTTAATCATGGGAGGCGTATGTGTACCTGTTAGCTACCTTCAATCCAGGATCAAGACAACCTAATCAGACATCCGAACATTTCAAGTATTCACCATCCAACTTTCTCTGTCCTATGTGTTACTTCCCACATGTTTCATTTTTGGTCTTGCTCAAGAACTTGGTGACTTCTATGCTTTCTAGCGTCTAGCCTTCATGTATACAACTAATGTTTATATGAAAAATACAATTTGTTGGCCATGATGAATAACTGCTTGTCCTTTTATCGTGTATATAGTGAGATAATTGTGTATTCAATGGAGCCTCACCTGATGTGCACTAACAATGGGGGAAGGACATCTCTGAATTTTGGTGGGAGCTAGGAGGTTGGTGCAGGTTGAAGTTGCTGTCAACTAACGTTGTTTAGTAGCTTATTAGTAGACTTGGTCAACGTTGTTTTGGTTCCACCAGCGCGTGTGTAATTGAATCCTGAGGGAGGAGGAGGGGGTCTATTTTGTAAACTCTTCTTCATGCAACGATACACATCTCTCCTGCATATTTAAGATTAATAATAATGAGACCAATTCCCTAATCTGTTTCTACAATATACTTTTTTTATCAAATGAAATAATATATAATTTGAACTATCCAGGTGTAGCTTACCATCTTATCCTTGCAAAACTGTAAATTTGTTTGGATTCATAATAGGTTCTATTGAGCTAGGAATTTTTTTCAAAATTGTGTCATCTAGGATTTTGTTTTCTAGCTTTCTTGGAGATAAGAAGAAAACGTTGTGGATTGTGTTCTTGCATACTGTTTTTTTGTTTGTAATTCTTGTGGAAACCAAAGCACACTGTCGTTCTCTAATCAGATTATGTGCATTTTCCATAAAATGTTCTACTGGCCTCTTATGTGGCCCTGTTTAAATTCAGTTTTTCTGTTTCTGCAAACACAGTTTTGTTTCATGCTACTGGAAATAGAAAGAGAACCCAAATTTGTGTTGTTTAATTGTGTGCACGACACAATGTTTATTTGAAACGATGCTTTAATTTGGATTTATGGGGCACATCTGCATGGCATTTTAATTCGGAATATTGAATGTTATTTCTCTGTGGAGCAGAATTAGCAGATGGAGTGGCAGGTTCTCATCTTGTGATGATGATGATGAGTACCAGAAGTTTGGGGAACACTGCGTCGTACAATTTGCGGAACAATCCATTTTATACATCTTTGAATGACAGTCAATTTTGTCGATCTTACCTATAGAGTGCCATAGTCCATGGGAGATCATAGCGAGTATGTGTACTGGTTGCTCGAGATCGAGGAAGATGAGCAGAGAATTGACATTCTTCATAGAGGCAAACAACTGCCGAGAGGTTAGTTCTTGCTATCCATCTTTTGGATTAGCAACATGTGTGTTGATTAACTTGGGTATGATTTTGATTAGTTAAGTAAGAAGATCATATTAGCCTTTGCACTGTGATTTTGGATGTCAAGTACATCATTAGAGTTGTGCTCTTCACACTGCTATTATACACTATCAATTTATTGGTTTTTAGTTATTGATAAAACCTTAAATTTCTCACTAGGAGTGTGTACTATCCATTATCTCCATTAGTGATTTTACTTTAAATATCCCATATCACTGTGTTGTAAGGTCAGTGCAGATAGTGATGTTTATCTCTGCATTTTTATGTCCTAAGTTTCCAGTGAACATCACCTTAAATCAGTGGAAATATTTTCTTTATTTGACAAGGTAAGGTTAATCCCCTAATTGAATGTTGCATTTGTCCCAAAGAGATGAGCAGAATAATTATGTATTACAATATACCAATGTGTGCAGAGAGCTGTTTACATTAGCACAGAAGAATGTGAAAAAGAGGGTGGAGGGAGAACATAGCTATTCCATGGACTGCAGCTAGGATTCGAAATGGCCTGTAAGTTCCTATTTCATCCTAAAAGATTGGAGATATGGGTCCCTTCTAAACAAAAAAGAGTAGGTGACTATGATAGTGCGTTGCTGTCTACAAAAGTAAGGCATAGGCATAAACAAGTTCATAATGAGATAGCATGGTAGTTGTTGACGTATCGTGTGTTGATACTTTATGTTTGTTTTTGTCGCAGTATCAACAATCCCTCACATCATGTAGAAAAAAGATCCCATCACATTCTGTGTTTGCTTCCTGTGAAATAGAGTACTATACTTAGGTGTTACCGAAATTCTAGTATTGTAAGTACTTAGTAAAATTAACTTAGTATTGGTTCTTTTTGTATTTCACACAGCGCCCTCTGCAACTGAAATTAAGGCAATACATTTGTCACACAAAGTATATTGCAAGAGGTGGTAAAGCATCTAGGAGGGTTGCCACCCATTTACAATTCGAGCCAACGATATGGAGAATGGCAAGCGTGCACGACTGCACGTATACCCAATCTTATTGAATAGTATTGAACGCAGATTAGAAGCATCTATATATAGCCAGAGACCTTCCAGCACTCCAGAAGCTGCTGAAGAGAAAACAACAGAGAGCCTCATAGCTTCTTTGTGCAGCAAAAATGAATTCGAGATTGGTGATATACACGCTACATGTACAGCAACATGACATAGTTGCATCTGCTTGAAAGAAAATAGATCCTTAAAGGAAAGGGAAAATGTGACGATGAGTACCAGAACTATATCACACCAATGGTGTCGATGTACCTCCCTCATATGCGGTCTCCGACATCATCTTGCACTATCTCAAGCGTGTTGCTAGGAAGGAGCTGAATGGAAGTGAATGAGCTTTTCACTTCTGGCCGTGTATTGCTACAATGATTTTGACGTTTTTGCTAGATGTTGGTTGGTCTGTAAAGTATATATACTCTCTTTCCATCAACAATACAACATGAACGATATAGAACCATTGACTCACTTTTTTTTTGAAATTTTCCCATTGATTCACTTGGCCCAAGCCATTATATATATCATAACTTTGGATCATTTCATTCCATGATAACATGTATGAATCATACATAGAGCTAACGATTAGTCCTGTTGTTACTTCAGTTAGACTGAAGCTATTACCATGGCAATACTATGTAAGATAAGTAGGTGATAATTATACACATCATGCCAGCCGATGGTAATAAACCACGTATAAATTAAATTAAGTACTTAACTCATGAATGAAGAGCGGGCGCGGCAAGGCACGCGTCATGCTCTAGTTCCCGTCGAACTCGGCAACACGCGACAACAGGAGTAAAAATCGATCTCCTATCCGTATACGACGGCTCGTGTAACGTCGGCGGCACACAAAGCACCAAACCCTAATCCCTTGTTCCATCTCGTATATGCCGTTTCGACTATTAGTCAATGACGTAGTGCATGACTTCCACCTTGACGAGCAAGCCGAAGACAACATCATTCGGAAGCATGCGAACAATGGGATCTACAGGGCGAGCACCACCTACAAAGCGCAATTTCTAGGCCTGACACTGTCCCCCATGGATCGCATGGTGTGGAAGGCTTGGGCACCTCCAAAGGTTAAATTCTTTGCTTGGTTGGCTTTGCAAGATAGGATTTAGACTGCCGATCGTTTGGAGAAGCGTGGTTGGCCAAACTGTGGACCTTGCCCGCTATGCAAAAGAGAACAAGAAACGGGGATACACCTCTTTGTCAAGTGTCGCTACATTCTTAGACTATGGAGATCAATCATCGAGAAGCTTGGGCTCACGCACATGGACACCTCCGATTGGCAGTTAGAAGCAACCGTCACTGAGTGGTGGCAAAAAAGAACAGACGACCGCAACCCTCACCGCCACACGATGGCTTCCCTCACCATGCTCGTTTCTTGGACCATTTGGAATGAGAGAAACGCCCGCGTATTCCGTCGAAAAAGCGCACCACCGCCGGTCCTCTTAACCAACATTTTAGAAGATGCTAAACTTTGGGTTACTGCTGGCGCAAGAAAGCTAGGGAACATCATATTGTACGAATAATTTTCATGCCGCTTATTTGTGAGTGCATTGTAAAACTATAAACTCTACTCTTCCTTATTTAATTGAAGAGGCAAATCTTTTGCCTCCGTTTCAAAAATGACGTAGATCCTTCCATACCAGCGGCAGAAAACTTTGCAGCGAACATGTGGAATCTGTTGTTGATGTGAAGCCGTCAAACATCGGCTCTTATCATCCTGATGATCGCGAACTTTCTCAATCCCTGAAGAGGTCCCTTCAAGAACTCATCAAGACCGTGCGCGAGCCCCACGGTGGGCGCCAACTGTCGTGGAAACGTCACGACAGATGTCCTAGTATGAGGACTTAGTCGTGAGGCCAACACATCTATGTGCTAGCTTGAGAGGGGTTGATCGGGACGAGAGATGCAACACACAAGACAAGGATTTAGACAGCTTCGGGCCCCAGGAAACATCATCTGGTAATAGCCCTACATGCTATTTGCGGCCAGGTCTCATTATGCTCATGAGAGAGACGCCGTAAATCCGGCTCTCCTCTAGTTGTGTCTGGCCTTAATGATTATTTTTCTTGTCCCCCTTGGGGTGCCCTGCCCCTCCTTATATAAGTTGAAGCGGCGGGTTACATGTGGAGTCCTATTAGGATTAGGACTAGTCTATTACAAGTGGAGTCCTAGTCTTGCTTCCTTTGCAAGGGACTATTCCTTACGCTTTCCCACTACAAAAAAATACACTTCCGTGATGATACATGTTTGTCACAGTAGGTCGCGTTTTTTGTCATGCATGTACATCCATGACAAATATATGATAGAATCAAGATAGTCATACCTGTGCTGTCGTAGAAGTGTTCCATGACATTACCAAAATTATCATCACGGAAGTGTCCACTTCCATGACGATAAATCGCGCGTCACAGAAGTGCTTTCGTCAAGGGTGACCGACATGTGGCATCCACCATAACGGAATGCCGTTAAGCTATCGGGTTAGGTTTTGGATCCGATAACCCGTTTTGGATCCAATTCCTTCATTTGGTGAATCAAATATGTCGTAGGAGTTGGTTGAAACAAGTGCTAGACCGGCAACACCTTCATCTTGAGTATATTCAGAGTCAGAGTGATAGCTTCTCTCGGAGTGTTTGTCGGAGTCGGAGCCGGATACCCATTCACCAACATGAGCTTGATGTCTTCGTTTTGTGTAGCTCCTTGATGACTTGTCCTTCCTTTCCAAATCCTTGCTTCTCCGTGAGGGTCTTCGTTCATAACGATCATCTCTACTCCTCCTCCCTCTTGGTGGTGATTCTTCTCTTTTGCTTCTTCTTTTTGGTGAATCTTCTCTTCTTTTGTAGGATGTCGTACACTCATTGGAATAGTGTCCAGGTCTCCCACAATTGTAGCAATTGCGCTCTGCACTAGAAGATCTTTTGTCATGATAAGACCCTGACTTGGAGCTTCTTTCTTTCCTTCTACTCTTGTAGAATTTGTTGAAGTTCTTCACCATTAAGCTCAATTCTTCATTTAAGGTTTGTTTCTCACTTGATGATGTGGGGGCTTCACTTGAGGCTTTGTAAGCACCACTTGACTTGTTGTGAAGTTCCTCCTTATCCTTGAGTGACATCTCATGAGCAACAATTCTTCCAATGACTTCCGTTGGCTTGAGATCTTTGTAGTTTGGCATCATTTGGATCAATGTGCACACGGCATCATACTTTCCATCCAATGCTCTTAGGATCTTCTTGATGATGAATCTGTCGGTCATCTCTTCACTCCCTAAGCCAGCAATCTCATTTGTGATAAGTGCAAGCGTAGAGTACATTTCAGTGACACCTTCACCATCCTTCATTTTGAACTTGTTAAGCTAACTTTGGAGCACATCCAACTTGGATTCCTTGACGGATTTGGTACATTCGTGCATATCAATCAAAGTATCCCAAATTTCCTTTGCATTCTCAAGACGGCTGATTTTGTTGAATTCTTCGTGGCACAATCCGTTGAAGATGATATCACAAGCTTGAGCGTTGTATTGCAGCATCTTCAATTCTTCTGCGTTAGCTTCACGGTTCAGGTCTCTCCCATCAAAGAATTCACCTTGCAAGCCAATACAAATAATTGCCCAAACGGCGGGGTTATGTCCGAGAATATGCATTTTCATCTTATGCTTCCAACTAGCAAAATCAGTACCATCAAAGTAAGGACCTCTACGGTCATAATTTCCCTCGCTAGACGCCATACTCTCCTAGGTTGTGAAACCAAGGCTATGACCACCAAAGCTATGGAAATCAAAGCAAATGGAGACCAAAGCTCTGATACCACTTATAGGACCTTGAAATATGTCTAGAGGGGGGGTGATTAGACTACTTGACCAATTAAAAACTTAACCTTTTCCCAATTTTAGAGTTTGGTAGATTTTAGCTATCTTAGGACAGGTCAAGCAATCATCACACAAATCAAGCAAGCATGCAAAGAGTATATGGGCAGCGGAAATTAAAGCATGCAACTTGCAAGAAAGTAAAGGGAAGGGTTTGGAGGATTCAAACGCAATTGAAGACACGGATGTTTTTGGCGTGGTTCCGATAGGTGGTGCTATCGTACATCCACGTTGATGGAGACTTCAACCCACGAAGGGTAACGGTTGCGCGAGTCCACGGAGGGCTCCACCCACGAAGGGTGTACGAAGAAGCAACCTTGTCTATCCCACCATGGCCGTCGCCCACGAAGGACTTGCCTCACTAGCGGTAGATCTTCACGAAGTAGGCGATCTCCTTGCCCTTACAAACTCCTTGGTTCAACACAACAATCTTGTCGGAGGCTCCCAAGTGACACCTAGCCAATCTAGGAGACACCACTCTCCAAGAAGTAACAAATGGTGCGTTGATGATGAACTCCTTGCTCTTGTGCTTCAAATGATAGTCTCCCCAACACTCAACTCTCTCTCATAGGATTTGGATCTGGTGGAAAGAGGATTTGAGTGAAAGCAACTTGGGGAAGGCTAGAGATCAAGATTCATATGGTAGGAATGGAATATCTTGGCCTCAACACATGAGTAGGTCGGTTCTCTCTCAGAAATGGTAAGTTGGAAGTGTAGGTTTAGTCTGATGGCTCTCCCACGAATGAAGAGGAGGTGGAGGGGTATATATAGCCTCCACACAAAATCTAAACCGTTACAACACAATTTACCAAACTCGGTGGGACCGATTCAACAGACTCAGTCGGACCGATTAGTAAACCTAGTGACCGTTAGTGATTTTCGGTGGGACTGACATGCAACTCGGTGAGACCGATTCGGTTAGGGTTAGGGCATAACGTAATCTCGGTAAGACCGATTACACAAACTCGGTGAGACCGATTTTGGTAATAAGCTTTCCAGAGAGTTGGTCAGGTAAACTCGGTGGGACCGATTTGCTCTTTTCGGTGAGACCGAAATGTTACAAAAAGGGAAACAGAGGAGTTTACATTGCAATCGCGGTGGGACCGATCGCTCACTTCGGTTTGACCGAAACATTACGAAGGGAAACAGAGAGATACAATCCCATCTCGGTGAGACCGAGATCCCTATTCGTAGGACCGATTTTCCTAGGGTTTGTGGCAGTGGCTATGGCATTTGAAATCGGTGGCGCCGGGTTGGAAGAATCGGTGTGACCGATTTTGGCTTTGGGTTTAGGTCATTTGTGGATTGTGAGAAAGTAGCTGAGGGTTTTGGAGCATATCACTAAGCACATGAAGCAAGAGGCTCATTAAGCAACACCTCATCCCTCCTTGATAGTATTGGCTTTTCCTATAGACTCAATGTGATCTAGGACCACTGAAATGTAAAATGAAGAGTCTTGAGCTTTTGAGCTTGAGCCAATCCTTTGTCCTTAGTATTTTGAGGGATCCACTTTCATCATCCATGCCATGCCATTCATTGAGCTTTCCTGAAATAATAGTCTTGGAATAGCATTAGGTCAATGAGCTATATGTTGTTATGAATTACCAAAACCACCTAGGGATAGTTGCACTTTCAATCTCCCCCCTTTTGGTAATTGATGACAACATATAGATCAAAGCTTCGACAAATGATAATAAGATTGAAAAACATCGTCGCTTTGAGAAGTATGTGATAAGCAAGAGCTCCCCCTAAATTTGTGCATAGTTTAAGATTTGATTTGGACTGCAAATGCACAAGGAATTAGGCTCATGGGTTACTCTTCCATGTCACATACATATTGGTAGAGCGCTCAAAATGATAAAAATTGAATATATGCACTCATCACCAAGCAAAGTGAATGATCACATAGGATAGATAAGATAATATCATCAAACATGCATAAGTGTAGCTTATGATCAAACACATGATCATCAATGTCTCACAAGAATAGCATAATATCTCAAGCAATCAAAAGCAAACACGGTTTAAACCACCAATCAAGAGAGAACAAAATAAACTCTCTCTCTCTCTCGAAGGCTATGATCTATACATTTTTCTCCCCCTTTGGCAACAAGTTACCAAAAAGTTCATAGAAAATGCATAGTGCTAGATCGACTCTCAGGCTTGATCTTCAGTTGGTGGTGTAGAGATGGCTCCTTGGACTAAGGCTTCTGTTGATGTAGAGGGAGCTGGAGGAGTTGGTGCTGGAGCTGGTTGCACTGGAGCTGTAGGAGCTGTAGCTGGTGCAGATGATGTGGCTCTGGTGTCTGGCACGGGCACTGCAGCTGACCTTTGAGCTCTAGGCACTCTGGCAAAGACATTTGTGGTAGTCTTGCCCTTCCTCTCCTGCATGTCATCCTGGAGCTGCTCCATAACAGACTGAATCTCAGTTACTTTGACATCTAGATCATAGAATTTTTGTTCCATGATTCTTTCCAAGCTCTCCTGATTTTGAGTGAGGGTGGCCAATCCCTTCTCAATCCTCAGAGATGATGTTATCAAGTAACCAAGTTGTTCCTGCTTGTTCTTCAAGAAATACTCAGATGCCTCCTCTTGAGTTGGCATCTTGGCAGCCTTCTCCTTCCTTGCCTTCTCCTTCTTCTCTTGAGCTTGAACTGATGATGGATCATTCTCATTCATGACAACCTCATTGTCCTCAAAGTCTGGATAGAGTGGAAAATGTTCCTTATCGGATAGATATTTGTCTGTGCCCATCTTTGAGTTAATCAACTCCTGAATCTGAGGGGCATATCCACAGCTCCTCTTCTGATCTGCTGCAGTCCTCTTAATGGTTTCAACTATAAGGCTCATGACCTTGAATTTCTGTGGCACATCAAATAAATGCAACATATTGATTGCATGCCCTCTGATCATGTTGTGGTCACCTGACTTAGGCAATAGTGTGTGCCTTAGGATCCAATTGATTGTAGGCAGCCCTCACAGAAGAAAGTGGACTGATCCAAAAGAGAAAGTCTCTAGTGCTTTGTGTGGGATCTCCTTGTACATTTGTGCCATGGTATTGTGTCCCATTTTCTTCTTGGCATATACATCCAGGTCATCATCATTTTCCTTTGGGGCATTTATCAGTTTTGCCCACTCCTCAACAGTTGACTGGTACCTTGTACCTTCAGACATCCAAACTATCCTCCCATCTGGATAGAAGTGTGTCGTGGAGTAGAATTGCATGATAAGTTCATCATTCCAGTTTGTGAGCTTTTGCCCAACAAAATCTGCAACTCCACAAGAAACAAAACTATCTTGCACTCCAGGATAGTGCTCTTCATTTTCCTTCATGTAGGTCCAGTCGACCCACCTCATATCACACAAAATGGGCTTCTTGTCCAACAAGATTGTCTCATAGAAGTCCTGCTGTTCCTTTGTATGGAACCTGTAATCAACAGCAGTTCTTCTCCTTGTGGCATATGGATCTGCCATCCTCCATAGCCTCAATCCTGAATCTTTTCTGATGTTCATGTCCTCAGCCACAGGATGGGCACCATTGTGATCTGGTATCTTGGGCTTGAGCTTCCTCAAAACTTGTCCTTCTTCATCTTCCTCCTCAGCAACCTCAAGCACTGGGGCCTTGTTCTTCTCAGCAGCTGGAATACTCCTGGTATTCCTCTTTGGTGCAGACTTGGCCTTGGGGACAGCTTTGGGTGCTTCCTTGGGCTTAGATGTTGCAGCCCCTGATCTAATAGCATCACCCATAAGCTTTGGTGCCTTGGGTGCAGGTGCAGCAAGCTCTTCTTCCTCTTCCATCATGGAAGGTTGACCAACAACTCTGGCCATGGTCTTTTTGACCCTTTCCTTCCTTTTCTTTCCTTCAGCAGCAGCTGGCTCTTTGGGATCAGGCTTCTTAGGTATTTGAGTTGAGACTCTGGCTTTGGACATTGGTTGTCTTCCTGCAGGCCTTTTAATCTTCATGCCTGGCTTTGTATGCTTTGCTGAGCCATACTCCTTTTTGAGTACTACTTTCTTGGAGGTAGCCTCATCTTCTTCTGCTCTATAATCCCCATCTTCAGAGTCTGA
Source organism: Triticum aestivum (assembly GCF_018294505.1). Taxonomy (NCBI): domain Eukaryota; kingdom Viridiplantae; phylum Streptophyta; class Magnoliopsida; order Poales; family Poaceae; genus Triticum; species Triticum aestivum. The sequence continues at coordinate 547,471,728 of NC_057798.1, read as the reverse complement.
AGTTCTCTTCCTCCTTTGCCTGGTAGCAGCCTTAGGCAGGTTGCTAGGAGTGCTCCTGCTGCCTTCATCTGAAGTGCTGGAGGGACTAGTGCCCTCACTCATGTCAATCTGCCCTTCTGACCTGTTCTGACTGTCACTTTGGTCTGACATGCTGCAAACACTGACTGCTAACCCTGTGAAGAGTTATAGATGAGATAGAGTGGATGAGCATCACAAAATGCAGAGATTTTTGCAAACGAATGATTCAAAAATTCAGTTTTAGTTTTCCACAGAAAGCATTTCGGATCAACCGATTTTCAAACTCGGTGATACTGAAGCAGTTTTGGAACCTAAACTGATGAACTCGGTTGGACCGAGTCACAGTTTGGTGGCACCGAGACTGCTAGGGTTTCACAAAGTCCTAAAATCGGTCGCACCGATTAGCAATTCTCGGTCAGACCGAGAGTTACTAGTGCAATGGCATAAGCCAAATCTGTGGGACTGAGTTTTTCAACTCGGTGGGTCCGAGATGGTTTCGGCAGAAACCTAACCCTAAATTTTCAAATCTCATCTAATCTACGGATTGCATTGACTGGATAGGAGTGTTTCAATCATGGCAATAATCAATAAGAACACAATGTGCTAGGAAGCAGACGAGGATAGCATAGTGATCGAGTCCATACACTAGCTCGGCGATGAACTCGCTACGGCGGCAACGGCGGGGTTGAATTCCGTTGACGGCGGCGGAGACGAGCAACAGGAGGTGGCTGGCGACAAGGAGACGATCCGGAGACCTTGGAGGCAGAGCGAGCTATTGCGCGGGCGAAGGGGTTCGGAGGAATTTCCAAATTTTTGCCCGTGTCTATATATAGCCCGACCCTGTCGGTGTGACCGAGTGAAACAACTCGGTGGCACCGAGATGCATAACTGTGAATAGTTACAGCAACTCGGTGTGACCGAAAAGTTCAAATCGGTTGCACCGAGATTGAAAACCTAGATCGACTTAGTGATCTCGGTAGGACCGAAATGGAGGAATCGGTCAGACCGAGAATCACAAAGAAGTTTTGGAAGTTTAAGTCTATGACGAATCGGGGACTCCGAGTGCTCCTCACACAGAGTGGTTCGAATATGACTTGATCAAATTTTGTGATGTAGCATGAATAGAGTTTGAGACGAGAAAAGCATAGATAGCTAGAGAAGGTTCTTAGGCATTCTTGTCCATCCACTTGGCCAAAAGATGAAAGAACCAAACAATCAAAACAACAAGTGGATGTCCTTGAATGAGTAAAATATGCACCAACATGCTCACACAATAAGATGGCAAATGAAATATGTGGCAAAGCATGCACAACCAATTCTAGCATCTATCAAACAATTGGCGATGACTAGGTCATCTATATATGAGTATATTGACTTAGGAGTCAAATGATAAACATTTGATCATAGGTCATACTCATCGTTTAAGCTCAAGTGGGGTTACCACTTTTACATAATGCATTGATGTGTTCACACCATTAGAGTTGCTTTGACTCAATTCTTAGAGTTAAGCTCCCCCTAGATGTGAGATCCCCCTTTAGAGGGATGAACTAACCTTGGGTTTTGTCGATGATGACTTCATGTAGGTGTTGAAGATGTGGATGCTCAATGTTGATGTAGATCATTTGGAGCAATCCGTTGGAGTGAGTTGCACTTTCAACTTGCCTACATGGGTTAGTCCCACAAGGAACAAACAAGAATATCCATAGACATAGAGTGATGCACACACAAGATAATGTCCATGAAAACATTAGGTTACCTTGTCCCTTGCCTTACCAACATGAGGGTTTGCGACTCCTTGAACTAGTGCAAGATGTGGAAGTTGATTGCACTTGTCCTTGCCATAATGATATGAGTGAAGAATGTTGGCGGAGTCACCCTCAAGAACTCTCTAGTTCTTCTTCTTCGGGATCCACATCATCTTGATGGGAATCCTTGGAGTTGTAGTTGTACTTGATGAAGTAGAACTTGACGTAGTCTTGGGAATCCACTTGACCAAGACCTTAGGTGCTTCTTCAAATGCATCAATCCCTTCTTGAAGCTTGTCCTTGCCTTTGTTCTTGTGGTCTTGTGGTGGAAGATCATCTTGAGCTTGTGTTCCCTTGAAGGAAGTAGGATCATACATCTCTTGTTGAGGAACAAACTTCGTCTTGGGGTATTGATCTTCTTCCCACTCAACTCCATTGGCATTGAGCTTTCGTTCAAAACCAACACCTTGATTCTTCCGGTGTCTTCCTTGCTTGCGTACAATTTCCTCGAATTGCTTACTACCGACAAGGCTCTTGTAAACACCTTTCTCTATAATTCCCTTCAATAAGCTATTTTCTTGCTCAAGTGTAACTTGGCTAAGAGAATCATTAGTGGAATCAAGAGAACTACTAGAAGCAACAATATTGACATTATTATTGTTACTACTAGAGGAAGTATCTTTCTTGTACTTGTTACTAGACTTGACTTGAGGCATGTAAGTAGATAGGAGTAAACGCTTGGCAATGTAAGAAGAACTTTTCTTACGGGGATCATCATTGATTGCTTTTAAGAACTCATGCTCTTGCCCAAGATTGAGCTTTTCAAAGCATAACTTCTCATGAGCCCTTAAAAGTTCTCGATGATCTTCGAAGATAGTTTCATGAGCTAACTTAAAAGTGTTTAGTTCTTTAGTTATAAGCTCAATCTTCTCCTTATCATTGTCATTCGTTTTACCTTGTTTAGCATGATTAATTGAAATTTCATCATAGTATTCATCACTAGAGTTGTCAACAAGTAAATCATCATCCACAAGCAAGTCATCTTCATCACTATTGAAATCAACATACTCAGGATGTGTTACCTTTGGACCTTTGGCGATGAAGCATCTTCCAATTCCTTCATTTGGTGAATCAAATATGTCGTAGGAGTTGGTTGACACAAGTGCTAGACCGGCAACACCTTCATCTTGAGTGTATTCGGAGTCGGAGTGATAGCTTCTCTCGGAGTGTTTGTCGGAGTCGGAGCCGGATACCCATTCACCAACATGAGCTTGATGTCTTCGTTTTGTGTAGCTCCTTGATGACTTGTCCTTCCTTTCCGAATCCATGCTTCTTCGTGAGGGTCTTCGTTCATAACGATCATCTCTACTCCTCCTCTCTCTTGGTGGTGATTCTTCTCTTTTGCTTCTTCTTTTTGGAGAATCTTCTTTTCTTTTGTAGGATGCCGTACACTCATTGGAATAGTGTCCAGGTCTCCCACAATTGTAGCAATTGCGCTCTCGACTAGAAGATCTTTTGTCATGATAAGACCTTGACTTGGAGCTTCTTTCTTTGCTTCTACTCTTGTAGAATTTGTTGAAGTTCTTCACCATTAAGCTCAATTCTTCATTGAAGGTTTGTTTCTCACTTGATGATGTGGGGGCTTCACTTGAGGCTTTGTAAGCACCACTTGACTTGTTGTGAAGTTCCTCCTTATCCTTGAGTGACATCTCATGAGCAACAATTCTTCCAATGACTTCTGTTGGCTTGAGATCTTTGTAGTTTGGCATCATTTGGATCAATGTGCACACAGTATCATACTTTCCATCCAATGCTCTTAGGATCTTCTTGATGATGAATCTGTCGGTCATCTCTTCACTCCCTAAGCCGACAATCTCATTTGTGATAAGTGCAAGCCTAGAGTACATTTCAGCGACACCTTCACCATCCTTCATTTTGAACTTGTTAAGCTGACTTTGGAGCACATCCAACTTGGATTCCTTGACGGATTCGGTACCTTTGCATTCTCAAGATGGCCGATTTTGTTGAATTCTTCGTGGCACAATCCGTTGAAGATGATATCACAAGCTTGAGTGTTGTATTGTAGCATCTTCAATTCTTCCGCATTAGCTTCACGGTTCGGCTCTCTCCCATCAAATAATTCACTTTGCAAGCCAATACAAATAATTGCCCAAACGGTGGGGTTATGTCCGAGAATATGCATTTTCATCTTATGCTTCCAACTAGCAAAATTAGTACCATCAAAGTAAGGACCTCTACGGTGATAATTTCCCTCGCTAGACGCCATACTCTCCTAGGTTGTGAAACCAAGGCTATGACCACCAAAGCTATGGAAATCAAAGCAAATGGAGACCAAAGCTCTGATACCACTTGTAGGACCTTGAAGTATGTCTAGAGGGGGGGTGATTAGACTACTTGACCAATTAAAAACTAACCTTTTCCCAATTTTAGAGTTTGGCAGATTTTAGCTATCTTAGGACAAGTCAAGCAATCATCACACAAATCAAGCAAGCATGCAAAGAGTATATGGGCAGCGGAAATTAAAGCATGCAACTTGCAAGAAAGTAAAGGGAAGGGTTTGGAGGATTCAAACGCAATTGGAGACACGGATGTTTTTGGCGTGGTTCCGATAGGTGGTGCTATCGTACATCCACGTTGATGGAGACTTCAACCCACGATGGGTAACGGTTGCGCGAGTCCACGGAGGGCTCCACCCACGAAGGGTGTACGAAGAAGCAACCTTGTCTATCCCACCATGGATGTCGCCCACGAAGGACTTGCCTCACTAGCGATAGATCTTCACGAAGTAGGCGACCTCCTTGCCCTTACAAACTCCTTGGTTCAACACAACAATCTTGTCGGAGGCTCCCAAGTGACACCTAGCCAATCTAGGAGACACCACTCTCCAAGAAGTAACAAATGGTGCATTGATGATGAACTCCTTGCTCTTGTGCTTCAAATGATAGTCTCCCCAACACTCAACTCTCTCTCATAGGATTTGGATCTGTTGGAAAGAGGATTTGAGTGGAAAGCAACTTGGGGAAGGCTAGAGATCAAGATTCATATGGTAGGAATGGAATATCTTGGCCTCAACACATGAGTAGGTGGTTCTCTCTCAGAAATGGTAAGTTGGAAGTGTAGGTTTAGTCTGATGGCTCTCTCCACGAATGAAGAGGAGGTGGAGGGGTATATATAGCCTCCACACAAAATCTAACGGTTACACAAAATTTACCAAACTCGGTGGGACCGATTCAACAGACTCGGTCGGACCGATTTAGTAAACCTAGTGACCGTTAGTGATTTTCGGTGGGACTGACATGCAACTCGGTGAGACCGATTCGGTTAGGGTTAGGGCATAACGTAATCTAGGTAAGACCGATTACACAAACTCGGTGAGACCGATTTTGGTAATAAGCTTTCCAGAGAGTTGGTCAGGTAAACTCGGTGGGACCGATTTGCTCTTTTTGGTGAGACCGAAATGTTACAAAAGGGAGACAGTGAGTTTACATTGCAATCTCGGTGGGACCGATCGCTCACTTCGGTTTGACCGAAACGTTACGAAGGGAAACAGAGAGATTACAATCCCATCTCGGTGAGACCGAGATCCCTATTGGTAGGAACGATTTGCCTAGGGTTTGTGGCAGTGGCTATGGCATTTGAAATCGGTGGCGCCGGGTTGGAAGAATCGGTCTGAACGATTTTGGCTTTGGGTTTAGGTCATTAGTGGATTGTGAGAAAGTAGCTGAGGGTTTTGGAGCATATCACTAAGCACATGAAGCAAGAGGCTCATTAAGCAACACCTCATCCCTCCTTGATAGTATTGGCTTTTCCTATAGACTCAATGTGATCTAGGACCACTAAAATGTAAAATGAAGAGTCTTGAGCTTTTGAGCTTGAGCCAATCCTTTGTCCTTAGTATTTTGAGGGATCCACTTTCATCATCCATGCCATGCCATTCATTGAGCTTTCCTGAAATAATAGTCTTGGAATAGCATTAGCTCAATGAGTTATATGTTGTTATGAATTACCAAAACCACCTAGGGTTAGTTGCACTTTCACCGGCCCATCAAGTTTAAATGGGCCGTCCCAACTAAAGGCCCACAAGAGTTTGCGGACCATAATGGGCCGGCCTAGCTGAAGGCCCACGAGATTTTGCGGGCCATAATGGCCCAGCTAATGGCCCACAAGATTTCGTGGGCCATAATGGGCCGGCCCAGGTAAAGGCCCACAAGATTTTTGTCTGCCATAATGGGTCGGCCCAGGTAAAGGCCCACAAGATTCTTGCGGATCATAATGGGCCGGCCCGGCTAAAGGCCCACGAGATTTTGCCGACATTAACGGGCCGGCCCAGCTATAGGCCCACAAGAATTTGAGGGCCCTAGTAGGCCGACCCATTAACTGGCTGCCATGTTTTGGGCCAAATGTCGGCCCATATTTGATCCGGTCCATTAATGGCCTGCCACGTTCCGGGCCTAATAGTGGCCCATATGAGATCCGGCCCATTAAAAGCCTACCATGTTCTGGGCCAAATTACGGCCCAGACCAGGTACGGCCCTTTAAGAGGCTATGGGCTCAATTATGGCCCATATCAGATTCGACCCGTCAACTGGACACTATGCTTTTGGGCCCACTTGCTAGAGGCCCACTTAGTAATTTGGCCTGACATTAGTTTTGGCCTCTTAAGGACCCATTTAACATTTCGGCCCTATATTAATTTCGGCCTGTTAAATGCCCGTCATATAGTTGGGCCTAACTACGGCCCGGTTTGCATCCGGCCTGCTCGCAGCCGATATCTGATTGGGCCAAACAAGGACCGAGACAATTTTGGCCTGTTAAAAGCCCGTGATTTGATTTGCACAATCATGGGCCGGGGTTCATTTCGGGCTGCTGCCGGCCCTATAGCTGTTCGGCACATTTCAGGCCCAACCTACATCGTGATTGCATGGCGGCCCGATTATGTACCATAATTTTACGGTTTGGCCGGTTTACTGCAAAGACAGTAAAATAACTGCAGCATCATGAATAAGAAAAAACCTAGACTATACAATAAAGAAATTACAGCATATTACATCCACTGGGCATCAAAGTTCACCGCTATGATAATAAAGCACAAGTAGACAGCAAATTACATACACTGGGCATCAAAGATCGCCACCAGTGCAAATAAACAAGCCAACAAAATAATATACAAAACCGACAGCACTTCAATAGAGTTCAAGAAAGGTTAGCCCTGCTGGGGAGCTGCAGCGCAAGCAGCTGAGCAAGATGATGAGATTGCGCTTGTTCAACACTTAAATCTTCCTCACTCAGAAAGATAAACAAGCAGACAGATGACAGGTTTTGCATATAAAAGTATCAGTGCTGACAATTCATCACATTTCTTACTGACAAATAAAGTTACACAGTTTAAAATTGCATTAACACAATACGGTATTGTTCAGGTCAAGACATGGTAGGAAATGACATTGTGAAGGAGTTGGCAGCTTCACGACACCACTGGATTACAGATCAAGAACTCATCAGTATCAATGGTTAGTGTGCTGTCAATTTATCCCATTTCAGATTGGAAAATAAAGAGACGGTTTAAATAATACTCCCTCCGTCCGGAATTACTTGTCATCAAAACGGATGTGTCTAGAACTAAAATACATCTAGATACATCCATTTCAATGACAAGTATTTTCGGAAGGAGGGAGTAGTAGAATGATATGACATTGTTCATAGTTAAGACATTGCAGAATATGACATTGTGCTGTAGTGGGTAGGTTCACCACACCACTGGATTACGGATGAAGAACAGAAGCATACATGCAGTGCAAAAGAAGATCACTTGCTCTGTATACTTTAATTTACATGGTATGAATAAGGAACTTGGTTGTACAACTGAAAACTTAAATTGAGAAAGGACAAACTTTTGTTTATGAACTACTCCCTCCGTTATAAAATAGATGAACCAACTCTATACTAACTTCAGTACAAAATTGGGTCATCTATTTTGGAACGGAGGGAGTACATAATAAACTTTAAACATGCAATTTGATGCAAACACCAAAAATAAACAGCTGTTGCAGTCATGCCTAACCAAATATATACAACAAAGTTTGAAGGCTTGAGATGGAAAAACTTACATTATTGGTGAAGACAGGCTCTATAAAGGCCTTGTCCATGCTGATGGGGGGGGGGGGCAATTCAAGAAGTTTACCACGGAATCTTCTTCATAAGCATCGCCTTTATTCTACATTTTGTTAAGAGTAAATATAGATGTGATAATATACGAAAAAATGGAGAATATTTAAGATAAAATGAAGAGTGATGCTATATAACCAAGTAGCTATAAATGTAAGTGCAGCGATACAGGCAAAAGGTACAGCCAAGAGCAATGCACAGCTAAACTTCTTCAGTACCAACCTTATGGTAAGAGTAAATATAGATCTGATGTGTAGAAAATGGAGGGCAAAGGAAAATAAGCTGTAGAGTGATGGTACATGAACAACTACCTGTCATTATAAGTACACTGACAAAGGACAACATGTACTTACAAGAACAATGCAGAGCTAAAAAAACATTGGCATTGGATACTGAAGAATTTGGAGCGAACAATTGATAAGCAAGCTATCATGCATACTGCTGTCACATAACGAACCAGGTATGTATGCAAGTACAGTGATATAGGACAACAGGTACTAACAAGAGCAAAGCAGCGGGCAGCATATTTGTGATATCCTGTCGTTCTTTTCAAACCGGAATTCTTCTTCGAGCAGATTTCCTGCAAACAAGATCCGTAAGGCACATGCGGAAAAGTAGAAGTTCAAATTGTCATGTGATTTCATAGACAGTACCTCATCCTGGGAACGAGACCAGTGCATAACAATGTTTTTCCACTCAATGTCTTCTAAATTTAGCACAGGAGACTTCACCGGAAATTCGTTTATAGATTTTCCACCAAAGTGTGATTTTCTCAGGTAACACCGATACTGCTGCAATGCTTCCTTGAAAAGCACAAGCAAGCTTTCCTCGTCATGACTATCCAGATTGACCCTCGCCTAGTTACAACAATGTAATGTAAATCATTGATGTGTTCAATCAGCAAAAAACAAGAAATTATAACCATGAATAATAGCACTTACATGTAAGTTGGACAGGAAGATGTGAAAATGGTGTTTGTCTTCACAATAATCTTCCCATGATGGGAATATATGCACGTAGTCCCTAACAACATTGAAAGCATTGTCTTTTAAACTGGGAATAAATGGAATGGGGTTCCAATCTGTAGGAATTGGCCGTCTCTGTAGTTGGGATAGGTCTTCGACCGGTGGACTTGCTGTACTTTTTGCTGGGGTGGGATTTTCCTGTGGTACAGCTGGTGCTATGGCAAATGAAATCGGTATACCTTTTGCTGGAGTGCAGGTCCTGTGTGGTGGGCCTAGTGATGTGGCCAGTGAAGTATGGGTACAGTCTGCTGGAGTCGGTCCTATGTTTTGTGTCACAGCTCTATCGAACATGATAAAGAAGAGCAAGCAGATTTTGGATAATAAAATGTTGGTTGCGCAGTGCCCACACATGATGAACCAGAGTGCATTAAGAATGCAACTCCCAGCTGTCTCTCAACCATTTCAGGCGGTTGGATGAAAATCCTACGTCTCCTAACCCTTCTTCTTCCTCGTCTGTGATTCTTCCCATATAGAACACCACACGGGCCGCCGGCCGGACCACCGGCCCCCACTGCCTGTGTTCCTCCGCCACCCCCACCCCCACCCGCGTCAAGTTTTCTTCATTCGACGAGGCCCCACAACCACCCGAGCCCCTAGGATCGCACCAGCGAACTCTGGCGAGCTCTGAAAAATCGACTGACCCAATTTTGAAATTTAGTCTACTGTGATTTAACTAGTGTGGAATATAAAAGGGGAAAACCATAAGCATTGGGAGTATAGTGTTGAGCATGCCATGGCGGATCTGAAGGCACAAACCGGACAAAGGAAACTTCGCAACCAAGACAAGAAATCAGAGTAAAGCAGTGGCGATCTATTTTCTTGCTGCGATAAATAAGTTGAGCAGATATGAAAGAGTACCGCTTTTGGTGCGGTGCCGTGTACGCATCTGGTGAGAATTTGACGATGCTGCGGTAGTGATGGCTGTCGGCAGTGTGGAAGCAGATCTAGGAGGGTAGACGGTGGCGGCAGGGCGCGGTGGACGAGACGGTCGTAGGAGCGGCACCGGCAAGGTGGACGACGGCGGGGATGAAGCGAGAGGACGGGATGCAAGGATCTCAGTCCGAAAGCGTGGATGAGAGAGGTCGATCTCTTGTAATGGACGGTGGCATTGGGGTATCAGCTCCGGCATGGTGGAGGAGGACGGCGGTGGATGGGGTGGCGGACAGCGGCGGACGGAGGATGGTGGGGTGGAGAGGGTGTTTTGGTGCCCACGGAGTATGAATGGGGAAAGGGGGGTAGAGAGGAAGGGGGGAATCATGTAGTTAGGGCGTGCTTGTCTCAAATGCGAGGAAATTTACAAACTTATCCCCCGTTTCAAATTTCTACTACATCACAGCAACATTAGTCGGTTGGGGATAGGATGGTAATCTCGCATACACCGAATATTTGGCGACGAGAGTTTGTTTTTGGCGCCCACCGTGTATGAATATGAATCGGGGAGGGAGTTGATTTCGGCCGAGGGCACACTGTGTTTTGGCGCCCACCGTGTATGAATCCTGGTGAGAGGCGGTTACGTCACATTTGGGTGAAATTAGAAACCTGCCCCTATCGAAACCTATAGAAATCTAGCAGATAGGCTTTGCGCGGCAGGGATAGGCAGTAGTGATTTCCATCTCGTAGATTTTGGTTTCGGGCGGTTACTGCGACTTTCCCCGCTTCGTTCAAATTTTGCACAGTGCATGTTTACCGTGCCAACTCAATTCGAATCCCGTTTGTATTCTACTACTTTTTTCGAGCGGGATCCATTTTCAATTGGAATTACATTCTATATACATCACATTTTTACATATATACTTTCAAAAGCACAACAAAGAATTCTGCTCCTTTATGTATAATATGATTTACAAATACAACGATCTCGAAATCTTAAGGTTGAATTCGAAATTTTTTAACCAAATTATGTTCTACTAAAATGTATGGATCAGTAATATCTATATATTAAATAACATAGATGTGTGTGAATTCATATGAGTAAGCATGTTTGATAGATCAATTTTGGTTTGAGTATGGATTACATGTATCATCATCTCGAATTCAAATATTTGAATCCCTTTTTTGTTCACTCATTTCACGCCCATCTTTCTCGCATGCAAGCTCCTTCAGGCAGCCATCACTCTCTTTTCTCCAGCTCACCCGCACGCTCACTTCATGTTTCTCCTATCCTCGCAAACATGGTCTCTCAACGTCTCCCTTGAGAAGTGTCACACTCTCCCTATCATTATACATTACACGGTTTTCATTATCTCTCACGTCTCTACTCTACTGTTCTCTGGTATCACTCGGTACCTAAGCTTTCTTTTTCACCGCCACACACACAATCTCCACTCGTCTTTCACTTTGTCTTTCTCTCTATGGGATTCTCTCACACACCCTATATGTCTCTACATATGACTCATACCACTAAAATTACTCTCTCTCTCCTGTAGACACAACATTTGTTGCGTTCTCCTTTTCGTCTCCATCCCAGACTGACATCGATCAGACAACCCCGACTACTGTCTCCTCTCTCTCTCTCACACACACAGACACACACACAACTCCTGCTTCCACCCCCTTCCCGACTACCGTCTCTCTCTCACACACACAAAACTCTCGCTTTCGCACCCCGACTCGTATTTCTCTCACAAGCATTTATCGACTAGCTAGCCTCTAGATAAGTTTATACACTGCTACCGCTTGAGCACTGCGTTGGATTTCCACAAAGAGGAGAGGATGATGTAGTAAAGTAGCGTAAGTATTTCCCTCAGTTTTTGAGAACCAAGGTATCAATCCAGTAGGAGACCACGCACAAGTCCCTCGTACCTACACAAAACGATAGCAACTCGCAACCAACGCTTAGGGGTTGTCAATCCCTTCACGATCACTTACGAGAGTGAGATCTGATAGAGATAATATTTTTGGTATTTTTGATAGATAGATGCAAAGTAAAAAGTAAAGGCAAAGTAAAAACAAAGCAAGTAAATAAAGTGATATAGATTGATATGATAAGAATAGACCCGGGGGCCATAGGTGTCACTAGTGGCTTCTCTCGAGAGCATAAGTATTCTATGGTGGGTGAACAAATTACTGTTGAGCAATTGACAGAATTGAGCATAGTTATGAACATATCTAGGCAATGATCATGTATATAGGCATCACGTCCAAAACAAGTAGATCGAAACGATTCTGCATCTACTACTATTACTCCACTCATCGACCGCTATCCAGCATGCATCTAGAGTATTAAGTAAAAACAGAGTAATGTCGTAAGCAAGATGACATGATGTAGAGGGATAAATTCATGCAATATGATAAAAAACCCATCTTGTTATCCTCGATGGCAACAATACAATGCGTGCCTTGCTGCCCCTTCTATCACTGGGTAAGGACACCGCAAGATTGAACCCAAAGCTAAGCACTTCTCCCATTGCAAGAACTACCAATCTAGTTGGCCAAACCAAAAAGGATAATTCGAAGAGACTTGCAAAGATAACTCAATCATACATAAAAGAATTCAGAGAAGAATCAAATATTTTCCATAGATAATCTGAATCATAAACCCACAATTCATCGGTCTCAACAAACACACCGCAAAAAGAAGATTACATCGAATAGTTCTCCACAAGAGAGGGGGAGAACATTGTATTGAGATCCAAAAAGAGAGAAGAAGCCATCTAGCTACTAGCTATGGACCCGAAGGTCTGAAGTAAACTACTCACACTTCATCGGAGGGGCTATGGTGATGATGTAGAAGCCCTCCGTGGTAGATGCCCCCTCCGGCGGAGCTCCGAAACAGGCCCCAAGATGGGATCTCGTGTATACAGAAAGTTGTAGCGGTGGAATTAAGTTTTTGGCTCCTATTTTGATTGTTCGGGGATACATAGGTATATATAGGAGGAAGGAGTACGTCGGTGTAGCGTCGAGGAGCCCACGAGGAAGGGGGGCGCCCTCAACCCTCGTGACCTCCTCGGACACTGCTTGGAGTAGGGTCCAAGTCTCCTGGATCACGTTCGGTTGGAAAATCATAATCTCGAAGGTTTCATTCCGTTTGGACTCCGTTTGATATTATGTTTCTTCGAAATACTGAAAAAGGCAAAAAACAGCGATTCTAGGCTGGGCCTCCGGTTAGTAGGTTAGTCCCAAAAAGTAATATAAAAGTGGAAAATAAAGCCCAATATAGTCCAAAATAGTAGATAAAGTAGCATGGAGCAATCAAAAATTATAGATACGTTGGAGACGTATCAAGCATCCCCAAGCTTAATTCCTGCTCGTCCTCGAGTAGGTAAATGATAAAAAAAGAATTTTTGATGCGGAGTAATACTTTGGCATAATTTCAATGTCAATCTTCTCAATTGTGATATGAGTATTCAGATCTGAAAGATTCAAGACAAAAGTTCATATTGACACAAAAGTAATAATACTTCAAGCATACTAATCAAAGCAATCATGTCTTCTCAAAATAACATGGCAAAAGCAAGTTCATCCCTACAAAATCATATAGTTAGGCTATGCTTCATTTCCGTCACACAAAGATGTTCCCAACTTCTATACCCCCGATGACAAGCCAAGCAATTGTTTCATACTTAAATAATCTCAAACTTTTTCAACCTTCAGGCAATACATGAATGTGAGCCATGGATATAGAACTATGGGTGGAATAGAATATGATGATGGGGATTGTCTGGAGAAGACAAAAAAGGAGAAAGTCTCACATTGACGAGGCTAATCAACGGGCTATGGAGATGCCCATCAATTGATGTCAACATGAGGAGTAGGGATTGCCATGCAACGGATGCACTAGAGCTATGAATGCTCAACAAAAAGAAAACTAGTGGGTGTGCATCCAACTTGCTTGCTCATGAAGACCTAGGGCATTTGAGGAAGCCCATCGTAGGAATATACAAGCCAAGTTCTATAATGAAAAATTCCCACTAGTATATGAAAGTGATAACACATGAGACTCTCTACATGAAAAGCATGGTGCTACTTTGAAGCACAATATATGAGACTCACTACATGAAGAAGAAGGTGCTACTTTGAAGCACAAGTGTGGAAAAAGAGATAGTAGCATTGCCCTTTTCTTTTTCTATTTTTTGGGCCTTTCTTTTTTTATGTATTTGGGCAATGCTCTAATAATGATGATCATCACACTTCTATTGATTACAACACAAGGATTACAACTCGAAACTTAGAACAAGATATGACTCTATATGAATGCCTCCGATGGTGTACCGGATGGTGCAATGAATCAAGAGTGACATGTATGAAAAAGAATGCATGGTGGCTTTGCCACAAATACGATGTCAACTACATGATCATGCAATGGCAATATGACAAAAGTAATGTATGTCATGATGATGATGATGGAAGTTGCATGGCAATATATCTCGGAATGGCTATGGAAATGCCATAATAGGTAGGTATGGTGGCTGTTTTGAGGAAGATATAAGGAGGTTTATGTGTGATAGAGCGTATCGTATCACGGGGTTTGGATGCACCGGCGAAGTTTGCACCAACTCTCAAGGTGAGAAAGGGAAATGCACGGTACCGAAGAGGCTAGCAATGGCGGAAAGGTGAGAGTGCGTATAATCCATGGACTCAACATTAGTCAAAAGAACTCATATACTTATTGCAAAAATTTAGAAGTCATCAAAAAATCAAGTACTACGCGCATGCTCCTAGGGGGATAGATTGGTAGGAAAAGACCATCGCTCGTCCCCGACCGCCACTCATAAGGATGCACAAGCCAGGTACACTTCATATTTCAAATTTGTTACATAACTTTAACCATACATGCATGCTACGGGACTTGCAAACTTCAACACAAGTATTTCTCAAATTCATAATCACCCAACTAGAACGAATTTGATATTATCACCTCCATATCTCAAAACAATTATCAAGCATCAAACTTATCTTAGTATTCAATTCACTCAAAAGAAAGTTTCACATATCTTGAACACCAAGTATATTAACATTAAGCAAATTACCATGCTATGAAAGACTCTCAAAATAATCTAAGTGAAGCATGAGACATCAATAGTTTCTTTAAAACAAATCCACCACCGTTCTCTAAAAGATCTAAGTGAAGTACTAGAGCAAAAATTATCACACTCAAAAGATATAAGTGAAGCACTATGAGCAAAACTATCAAGCTCAAAAGATATAAGTGAAGCACATAGAGTATTCTAAAAAATTCCAATTCATGTATGGCTCTCTCAAAAGGTGTGTACAGCAAGGATGATTGTGGTAAACTAACAAGCAAAGACACAAATAATACAATACGCTCCAAGCAAAACACATATCATGTTGGTGAATAAAAATATAGCTCCAAGTAAATTGCCGATAGAAGTGGACGAAAGAGGGGATGCCTTCCGGGGCATCCCCAAGCTTTGACTTTTTGGTGTCCTTGTATTATCTTGGGGGTGCCATGGGCATCCCCAAGCTTAGGCTCTTGCCACTCCTTGTTCCATAATCCATCAAAAGAATTCACCCAAAACTTGAAAACTTCACAACACAAAACTCAACAGAAATCTCGTGAGCTCTGTTAGAGAAAGAAAACAAAAGACTACTTCAAGGTACTGTAATGAACTCGTTATTTATTTATATTGGTGTAAACCTACTGTATTCCAACTTCTCTATGGTTTATAAACTATTTTACTAGCCATAGATTCATCAAAATAAGCAAACAACACACGAAAAACAGAATCTGTCAAAAACAGAACAGTCTGTAGCAATCTGTAACTAACGCAAACTTCTGGAACTCTAACAATTCTACCAAAATAGGAAATCCTGGAAAATTTGTTTATTGACTATCAGAAAAAAGAATCAACGCAAAATCACGTTCCTGTGATTTAACAAAATTATATTCGTGCGTGCAAAGTTTCTGTTTTTTCAGCAGAATCAAATCAACTATCATCGTAGGTTATCCTATAGGTCCTACTTGGGACAAACACTAATTAAAAGACAAAACTACATCTAAATAGAGGCTAGATGGGTTATTTATTCCTAAACAGAAGCAAAAACAAAAAAAGACAAAATAAAATTGGGTTGCCTCCCAACAAGCGCTATCGTTTAACGCCCCTAGCTAGGCATTGATATTTCAATGATGCTCACAGGAAAGACAAGAATTGAGGCACAAAGAGAGCATCATAAAACACGCGATAAACACATCTAAGTCTAACATACTTCCTATGCATAGTCATCTTATAGACAAACAAATTATCAAGGCAAGCAAAAACTAGCATATACAAGGAGGCGGAAAGAAACAATAGCAATCTCAACATAACGAGAGGTAATTTATTATCATGAAAGTTTCTACGACCATATTTTTCCCTCTCATAATAATTACATGTGGGATCATAAGCAAATTCAACAAAATAGCTATCACATAAAATATTTTCAACACGATCCACATGCATGCAAAGTTGACACTCTTTCGAAATAGTGGGATTAACATTAACTAAAGTCATGACCTCTCCAAACCCACTTTTATCAAAAATTTCATAAGATTGAATATTCTCCAAATATGTGGGATCTAGAGTTGACACTCTTCCAAACCCACTTTCAATATTATTGCAAACAATATTATCAATCTCATATTCATCATGGGGATTAAATAAATTTTCAAGATCATAAGAAGAATCACCCCAATCATGATCATTGCAACAAGTAATAGACATAGCAAAACTAGCATCCCCAAGCTTAGGGTTTTGCATATTATTAGCACAATTGATATCAAGAGAATATATAATAAAATCATTGCAATCATGCTTTTTATTCAAAGATCTACCGTGAATTGCTTCATAAAGTACTTCATCACAATTTTCAGATTCACGAATTTCAAGCAAAACCTCATAAAGATAATCTAGTGCACTCAACTCACTAGCAATAGGTTCAACATAATTGGATCTCTTAAAGAGATTAGCAAGTGGATGAGGATCCATAAACTTTTAGCAAGCGAAGATGCAAGAAAAAAGAAGGCACATGGAGACACAAGCAAACAAGAGACAAGCGAAAAAGAGGAGGAGATTGGGAAAGAGAGGGCGAATAAAACGGCAAGAGTGAAGTGCAGGAGAGGAAAATGAGAGGCAAATGGCAAATAATGTAATGCGAGAGATAGGGATTGCGATGGGTACTTGGTATGGTTGACTTGCTTGCATGAGCCTCCCCGGCAACGGAGCCAGAAATTCTTCTTGCTACCTCTTGAGCACTGCGTTGGATTTCCCCGAAGAGGAGAGGATGATGCATTAAAGTAGCTTAAGTATTTCCCTCAGTTTTTGAGAACCAAGGTATCAATCCAGTAGGAGACCACGCACAAGTCCCTCGTACCTACACAACACGATAGCAACTTGCAACCAACGCTTAGGGGTTGTCAATCCCTTCACGATCACTTACGAGAGTGAGATATGATAGAGATAATATTTT
The DNA here is from genome assembly GCF_018294505.1 of Triticum aestivum. NCBI lineage: Eukaryota > Viridiplantae > Streptophyta > Magnoliopsida > Poales > Poaceae > Triticum > Triticum aestivum. The sequence goes on along the minus strand of NC_057798.1, from coordinate 547,454,348 downwards.
TGGTATTATTGATAGATAGATGCAAAGTAAAAATTAAAGGCAAAGTAAAAGCAAAGCAAGTAAATAAAGTGATATAGATTGATATGATGAGAATAGACCCAGGGGCCATAGGTTTCACTAGTGGCTTATCTCGAGAGCATAAGTATTCTACGGTGGGTGAACAAATTACTGTTGAGCAATTGACAGAATTGAGCATAGTTATGAACATATCTAGGCAATGATCATGTATATAGGCATCTCCAAAACAAGTAGATCAAAACGATTCTGCATCTACTACTATTACTCCACTCATCGACCGCTATCCAGCATGCATCTAGAGTATTAAGTAAAAACAGAGTAACGCCGTAAGCAAGATGACATGATGTAGAGGGATAAATTCATGCAATATGATAAAAACCCCATCTTGTTATCCTCGATGGCAACAATACAATACGTGCCTTGCTGCCCCTTCTGTCACTGGGTAAGGACACCGCAAGATTGAACCCAAAGCTAAGCACTTCTCCCATTGCAAGAACTACCAATCTAGTTGGCCAAACCAAAAAGGATAATTGGAAGAGACTTGCAAAGATAACTCAATCATACATAAAAGAATTCAGAGAAGAATCAAATATTTTCCATAGATAATCTGAATCATAAACCCACAATTCATCGGTCTCAACAAACACACCGCAAAAAGAAGATTACATCGAATAGTTCTCCACAAGAGAGGGGGAGAACATTGTATTGAGATCCAAAAAGAGAGAAGAAGCCATCTAGCTACTAGCTATGGACCCGAAGGTCTGAAGTAAACTACTCACACTTCATCGGAGGGGCTATGGTGATGATGTAGAAGCCCTCCGTGGTAGATGCCCCCTCCGGCGGAGCTCCGGAGCAGGCCCCAAGATGGGATCTCGTGGATACAGAAAGTTGCGGCGGTGGAATTAGGTTTTTGGCTCCTGTTCTGATTGTTCGGGGATACGTACGTATATATAGGTGGAAGGAGTATGTCGGTGAAGCGCCGAGGGGCCCACGAGGTAGGGGGCGCGCCCAGGGGGGAGGCGCGCCCTCCACCCTCGTGACCTCCTCGGGCACTAATTGGAGTAGGGTCCAAGTCTCCTGGATCACGTTCGGTTGGAAAATCACGATCCCGAAGATTTCATTCCGTTTGGACTCCGTTTGATATTCTGTTTCTTCGAAGTACTGAAAAGGCAAAAAACAGCAATTCTAAGCTGGGCCTCCGGTTAATAGGATAGTCCCAAAAGTAATATAAAAGTGGCAAATAAAGCCCAATATAGTCCAAAACAGTAAATAAAGTAGCATGGAGCAATAAAAAATTATAGATACGTTGGAGACGTATCATACACCCGCACACTCATGCTTCCACCATCGCATACATGTCTCTCTCTCTCGCTCCTTGTATCTGTGTAGCTTTTTCTTCCCTTCTTGAGACACGCCCTCTCGATCGTGCACACACACACTATTGCCTCATTTTAAGCTGATACCTATCGCACACACACTACTTGTGTCTTTGTCACACATGCACTCCGTCCTCCTCCACTCTCCCTCTCTCGCACACACACATGGGCTTTTTGCAACAACTAGCAAGATGCCATGCGTTGCACGGAACATCAAGATGCATTTGTATGAGTAGTTTATCTTGTGGGGAAAAAGGATGAATGAGGGAAGATCTTATTTGCAAATTTGGAGAGGGGTGTGGGTATCTTTTTGCAAAATTGTCATAGTTTCCTTCCTATCCGTCAGATATAGATCAGACGGCCTATATTACAGGATGGCAGGCACACGATCATCACCGACAATGCTTTTTATAAGAGTAGGGATAAAAAATAGAGTTGGTGATGATGGTGGGCCTGCCATCCTGCAATGTAGGTCGTCCGATTTATATCTGGCGGATAGGAAGGAAAATATGGCAATTTACCCACACTCTTCACCACATTTGCAGATAAGGCCTTCCCTCGTTCATCCTTTTCTCCCACGAGATTTTGATGTTCTGTGCAACGCACGGGCATCTTGCTAGTAAGAGTAGAAATTAGACATATACCACTTCTCGAATGTTGAAACCAACAACATGCCTCCCTTGTCTCATCAAAACCGCCAAAGGAATATATTTTGAGTGAAACATAACATATTTTTAGTGATATACGTATTTCAAAACTAGACTTTTTTTCTATCAAATCGGTGAATATGTATTAATCTACTTTGATCATGTGGCAACGCATTGGCACATTGCTAGTAGTTATTATAATTTTTTGCACACCAGATAAACGGTGGAGTACATATACAAAGAGAAGAGGCGCACGCACGCAGTCGGCCTCTTGCTGTCTCGCACACATGAGTGTTACGTAAAGGCGACGTTAACAAATAAACCCTAAAACCCTAGGTGCATGATTGCTGCATTTGCGGGTACTGGGTACGTGGTGGAGCACCTTTGTAGGAGTTGATGGTCAGGACCACAGGTGAACGACTTGGAGCGTGGTGGCTCGCCAGTTGCCACAGACTGAGTAGCCACGTTTAAAATATCGTTTTTTAGCGGGGTTAAGAGTTCCGATTTTAAATGGCACGTTATAAGTAGTAAGTAGTTTTTAGAACGATTGGTATGGAGCGAAAATGGAATTCATAGTACTACTTACCTCCTTGGCGTATGGTTGTATGGGTTTATGTTACGAGATGTTGAACCTGGTAGTTCTAGGGCAAATACTATGGTTTAGATTTAGATGCTGGTTTTCAGTAATCGGAAGGGGAAACCCTTCTTTGATTAAAAAAACTGCTACCTCCATTTTGGTTTACTAGTCCCCATCGTACTTTGGGTCAAAGTTTGTCCACGAATTTTACTTGTAAAATGTGAATGGAAAATGAGATTTTGTTATACCCAAACAAAAAAGGACTGGAGGGAGTGATTGCTCTGACACGGACGTGACCTCTCATAGCGTAGGCATTGAACCGGCGTGCCGGCCAAGAGGGCCGCACTCGCTGCAGGCCCGACTGAGCACGCCTCCTCGCCGCGTGCAACCAGCTTAAGACTGCCCCGCCTGCCTTCATTGAATCCGCGCGTGTGCCGGCAACACGTCCTTCCGCGAGCCGGCAGGCATTTTAGAACACAAAAAATGACTAAAATATAATTAATTTACGCATGGTCTTGACTTGTTGTGCTCGCACTGGTAGCAGGAACTAGTAGAGGTTTTTCTTTATTTATAACTCTCCTCACATCTTTTTTGGCTTTGAAGTGAATCATGGTTGTGGACATTATGTATGAATGTGCAGATATTTGTGAACATGAGTTTGATGTGGAAGTTGGACTTGGAATGTCGGGCTTGCGCGTGAACTATACCATGTCCAGTGCTTCGTCTGTTATTGTTTGGAAAGTAATTGCTGTTATTACATGAACCAAAAAAACATTTTGTGCCACATCAGTAGATGCACAGACATCACAACAGGCATGCTGACTGGATAAACATTTGAACCTAGCTATTATGAAGGAAATTTTGTATTGACAACAGTTTTAGATAGCAAGAGACGCCTAGCCTGCTCTCCCTCTGCTAGCTTATTTCTGGCTTCTTCCATCTCTTCTTTGGCTTGGGTGAAGAGAGCATCTGATTGCTCTTTTTGCTTCTTCAGGAACTCAGCTACATTCTCAAGGGCTGTTGCATGCTTTCTTTCAGCCTTTACTAATGCCACGAGGACACGAATAGCTGACGACTCCACCTGGCTTGTGTCTAATCCAGCATCATCTGGGAATTTGCACCTTGTGTCTAATCCAGCATCATTAGGGAACTGACACGTTGTGTGTAAGCCAGCCTCATTTTGGAAACATGATCTCGAGGTTGACCATACTTCCCTCCTCGCAGGAACTGCATCCTAACATGAAGTTACTTCTTTTTTAGATCAATACTCAGAGAAACCTAGATCCATTTAGTAGAAGCCAGATAAACAGAACTCGGAGAAGTGAATTCAAAAGGAAAAGAAATATAAAAACAGACTACACGGTGAGAACACCCACTTCCTACATCAAGTTAAAAACGAAAGCATTAGGACGATTAAGACTCTTCTTATTACACATCAAAGAACACCACGCTTAAGAAAAAACAGAAACTACAACATATACACATCGAAGAACACGAGGCTAAACGAAAGTAATTGAAAGGGTGTTACTTACCAAAGCTCGTTTTACAGGTTCGGTGCAGCTCCTCTATAACTTGCCACGCTCCTTGAAGATGTCCCGAATATCCCGTGTTTGGTCTTCATTGCTCCTCTGCATGTTCACACTCGTGGTTTCAAAATCTCAACATGGCAAGAAAAATACTACTAGTAATACTCGCGCATCTTGTGGGTAACATTAAAGCACTCGTCTGCCATGTTAGAGCATCTCCAACAGAATCGCAACGCGCGGCGCTTTAAAAAAGCATTTACAGTGCTGAGATCAAGAAGTAGATACTAGAGAGTAGAGGATACTTCTCAGCATAGATAGATACAAAAAAGATAATTCAACTACTCCTCGTCGTCCGACTGCTCCTCGGTGATGTCCTCCTCCGACGTCTGACTGTAGGCATGAAGATACCGATCGTCGTCGGATTCCCAGGGCGACGCTGCTCCTAGCCTCATGTTGAATTCAGCGTCTGCTTTTCGCCTACGCTTGTCCTCGCGATAGGCGGCTCGCTCCACCCTCCTCTTATCCCTCTCCGCCCTCCTTTGCGCGTAGAACTCGCGCTCTTTGATGATGTCCTGCGGGAAGTGTTGGCGCCACAGTGCAATGGCTTCCTCGCCCATCTCGGCGACGCTGAGATAGTGCTCCCGCCTCCGGTTGTCGCGACGATCCTCGTCGGTGCTAAGACGCGGCAGAGGCGCGAGCTCCTGCGCCTGCTCCCGCATCGGCACGTTGGGGAAGTTCAATGTTCTATGAGACCACCGGAGGCGCCACGCCGCCGCGTCGTACGCGTGGGTGGCCTCGGTGGCGGTGTCGAAATTGCCGAGGCCGAGGCGCATCCCGCAGAACCGGATCTCGGCGGAGAAGCCACCGGAGAGGCGCGCGCGGACACCGCGGTATCCCCAAGTTTCCCGGCGACACGACGGCATGGTGGCGCGGCGGCGGCGAGGCGAAAAAGAGCGGGGAGAGAGCGGTGGGAGGGCGTTGGATTTTATAAAGCGCGTCGGACGCCGCGCACCAAAACTAGTGCACGCCCGGCCGCTTTTTCCCCCGCGCGCGCGAGCCTTTCCCGACGTCTCTGCTATCTCTACTCTCTTCTCTACGGTTATATTTATTTTATATTTTATATTTAATATTTATCTCTACTTCCTTTACTGTCTACTTTTTTTTCTCTATACTTTTTTTCTTGCAATATAGGCCATCTGATTTATATCTGACAGATAGGAAGGAAACAAATGGAAATTTTGCAAAAAGATACCCATACCCCTCCCCAGATTTGCAAATAAGGCCTTCCCTCGTTCATCCTTTTCTCCCACAAGATAAACTACTCATACAAATGCATCTTGATGCGTGCAACGCATGGACATCTTGCTAGTTCTAAAAACCTTTCCATCATTTGCCACACTGCTGGTTGCAGATGAAAAACCTACCCAAGCACAGTACGATACAGGAGCGACACACTATTACAAGCTGATATTCTGTTGGACAATGGAGGCTATAACCAATTACTTTTACGGGAACAATAGCACCCAGGAAAATTGAAGGGTAGGTATGAATAAAATTGGAACTGGACATGTACTGCTAAGTGATTCAATACACACATTACCAATCGAGGAGGAGAACGATGGTCGCGGCATCCTCTGTGAGTCATGGTCGGCAATGAGAGTCAGTTCATTGTCCACGACGGTGGTACTTCTGCGTTTGGCGTCGACTTCCGGGAAGCAGATCCGAGACCGTGGAAGACGATGCCGGGGAAGAGGCTCTGTCTACGACGATGACGGTGGACCGGCTCCAGTGCGGCGTACGAGGTCATCGATGAGGCAGATGCGCTGCGGTGGACGAATGCACCGATGTAAAGGGGAGGAGCACGAAGGCTGCGGTGCCGTGGAGAAGTCTATTTTGCGGTGGGGATAGAAAATGGGGAGTATTCAGGTGTACTACTCTGGGTGCCGGGGTGGGGCTGGCTGGGTAGGGTGAACCTGAAGTTACGAAAACAGCCCCCTACCAAGCGTCACATGTAGGCATGTTCCGAAGGCTATGATGGTAACTTACCACTGCTCGAATCAGGGTCGCGGGAGATTTTCCCGCCGACATCAAAATTTTGTGACACTGGCTCCCCGTGTGGCATGTTGAGTGATTCGGCTAAGCAACTAGCGAGTAGTAGTAGTAAACTCTGCATATTAGGTTTGACCGAAGTCAAACTTCCTAAAGTTTGACCAAGTTTATATAAAAATATAAACATTTACCATAACAAATATGTATGATGTGGAAGTACATTCAATAATGAATCTAATGGTATTTATTTGTTATTGTATATGTTAATATTTTTTGTTATAAGCTTTATGAGAGTTTACCAAACTTGACTTTGACCAATGCTAATACGCGGACTTAAATAAAAACGGAGGGAGTACACATTTGTTTTCTTAGTTTGTAGTGAACTAATCATTTGTTGAAATTGTGAAATAAATATATTAGGCTATTGACTTCGAATGTAATGGTCTATACAGTTCAATATTTACAATCATTGTCAAATCCCAAGATGTATACAAGGTCTATAGTACTTCACAACATGCTCAAACTCACATAATCCCAGTCAAATGAGAATCTAAATGCATTTCATAGTTATTACTTTGTAGGATGTAACAAAAACAACCAAAACTCTACATCAGCCATTATAGAAGCAACATTTTGACATATCCCATTGTGTGAATGAAACGTGCAGAGAGAGCTTTTGAAGATGGAGCAGATAGGGCGGGAAAGATTGTATGTATGTGGACGAGAGAGTAGGAGACAAACCTAATGAGACACACACACAAAGAGAGAGAGAGAGAGAGAGAGAGAGAGAGGAAGAAGTTAGCTCTGTGAGAAAGATGGAGACATGTAATATACGTGATTCTGTATACGTGGAAGGAGAAGAGACAACATGTTTGATGAGAGAGCTGGAAAAACATGGACGAGAGGGGAAGGATCTCATGGGTTGAGGGATTGACAATTTTGTGCGGGGGAGAG